>NW_028261390.1:53160283-53313391 GCF_051295495.1 Thamnophis sirtalis | reverse complement strand
AAGCAAAAAAGGTTTTTGCATTTTTCTACAGGTGATCCTTGACTTACAACAGTTCATTTAGTGACCATTCAAAATTACAACGGCACTGAAAAAGTGACATGACTGTTTTTCACACTTCCGACTGTTCCAGCATCCTCATGGTCATGAGAGGCCAGGCTAGGCGAAGCACCCCTCGACATGAGTGACATTGAGTTGGCCATGCCCACCGAGTCACATGCCCACCCAGCCATGCCCACCCACCAGTGGTGGGTTTCAAAAATTGTTCGAACCTACTCTGTGAGTGTGGCCTCCTTTGTGGGAGTGGCTTGCTGCCCATGTGACCGGATGGGAGTGGCTTACCACCTATGTGACTGGATATGAAGATGCCGACGACACTTGTCAGAACCACCTTAAATTACCTCACACACAGCACTGGCATGCATAAGAATATGATGTAAACTTGTTTTTTAAAAGGCATCTTTGGTTTGCGTTACAACATCTTCAACAGACGCAATGTTCTGATTGCACCACAAATGCAGTAGTTATCCTTACCTTTCACAGAGGCACTGAGTTTTATAAATATGAGCATGATAGTGTAGAATAATCATATCCAAGGACCAGTGGTGGGTTTCCAAAAACTTTGGAACCTCTTCTGTAGGTGTGGCCTGCTTTCCGGGTCCACTGGTGGAACCTCTTCTAACTGGTTCGGTAGATTTGACGAACCGGTTCTACTGAATAGGTGCGAACTGGTAGGAACCCACTTCTGCCACCCACTCACACCCACAGAATAGGTAGTAAAAAAAATTGAATCCCACCACTGGCTAGGGCTTGTCTTTTGGGTAGGTTGTATTTTCGGAAAAACATGGGTATGAAAAGGGAATATCTTTCAGAATTTTGCCACCTTTTTTTAACTGGCTGTTTTTATTGATTTTCAACAGCTACCTATCACCATACATTATATTTTTTTTGTCCCTAATGCCAATCCCTGTATTACAGCAATTCCATACCATAACATTGCCCATCCTATGGGAGAAAGAAAAAAGATGGGGGAGGAAAATGTGTTTCTTGGATAGTATATGAACAAGAAAATAATTTGTTTTGCCAGGAAGCCAGGAAAAGTAATAGAGTGAGAATTTGTAGAGGAGGACAAAATCAGTCCCTGAAAAAAAAAAAGTAAACTACATTGTGGTTGATTAGCATAAAACCAGACTATTTCTAACTTCACTGGCCAGATTAGACATTACCAGTTAAAAAAAAGTAAAAGGAATCTATTTTTGATAATTTCTTTAGTCACATCATTCACTAAGACTAAAAAAAACAAAAAACAAAAACAATTGTAGCTAAACATGCTATAAACCCAAAGGTTATTTAATGGCTACTTGTCTCATAAGAACTGTAATTGAATTGATTGAACAAGCTTACCGTGGTAAGTATGCAGCTAAAACAGATGTAATATAATTTATTAAATAACATACTAGGAAGCCTGGAATACTCCTGCCATCACCTTCTGGAGCACCTGTCTCTTGGCCAATCAAAGAGGAAGATGAAGAAAAAAAGATTGAAGACTTTCCAGCTCTGGAATTTCTGCTCCCAAAATAGTCTCAAGCTAAGTGCCTCTTTGCTTCACACACACACTCTCCTGTTCACTTCCCTGGGTTGTGCCAATTTCTCTTTCTCCCTTTGATTTAACAGTCCATTAAATATTACACACTTTTGGGAAATCCCTCTTGGCTTGCTCTTTTGTTTGATCTTGGATTGAAACTTCCTTTCGTTTAGCAGCAATGTTTCTGTCGTCAAGGTACAGCTATTGAATGGCTTTTATTCCTCCAAAACAAAGGTAGTCCAAGAATTCATTTAGTGATCTTTCAAAGTTACAACGGCTCTGAAAAAAGTGACTCATTGCATTTACATGATCATTGCATCATCCCCATGATCATGTGATCAAAATTCAGACACATGGCAATTGATTCATATTTAGGATGGTTGCAGTGTCTCGGGGCCATGTGACCACTTTTTGTAACTTTATGACAAGCAAAATTAATGGGGAAGCCAGATTCACTTAACAACCAAGTTACTAACTTGACAACAACAGAAATTAGTCTATAACCTACCTTGTGTATTATGTACATTACATGCATATTTTCTGCTGTGACAAACTTGTGCGCTTTTTTTTATAACTCAGGGTTGTGTTTGACCCCGGGGGGGCGGGGGGGGGCATGGCGAGGATAAGTGTGACCAGCTCAATGTCATTCATGTCGGGGTTGCTTGTGGTGGCCCAAGCACTCTGCCAGCGGAAACTGAGCTTGGGAGGGCCACCTGCCACCCTCCCGAGCTTTGTTTTTGCTGGCAGAGGGTTGCAGGAGGCCATCGCAGCCGAAAATGAAGGTCAGGAGAGCCACACGTGGCTGTCCTGACCTCCGTTTTTGCTGGAAGAGGCACTGCAGGCTGGTCCGCTGTTTCCTGGGTGGCCCCATCGGGCAGTTCTAAGCATCTTGTGGGCCAAATCCAGCCCACAGGCTTTGAGTTTGACACCCCCTACTCTACACCATGTGGCATCCAATCCTTAACAAAACAATAATGTGCTACACACATTTCTTTTCTATGTTCATTTTATAGACATTGGGTAGGTTGCAAGGAGGAGGACTAGCAACTTAATAACTTCTAAGGAAAAGCTAATATGGAATGTTTTTATGCAGCATGCTATAGTATATATGATTCAGTAAGGTGTTTCAGTAAAGTGTTTTCATGGACCCAAGTATAAAATCTAGATTTTCTGATCTGGTTATATTGTTTAAAAACTCTTGGAGATGAGATCTCATTGAAATGCTCAAATGTATGGTGTTTACTTACAAAAAGCTGTGACTAACGAAAAATCCAAAACAGTCATCCTATAATCTTAACATTTAGCTATGACAAACTTCCATAGTATCACTTTCAGTCCCTTGGCCAGGACATTCTTTGGATTTAATTGTTTAAAAAGTTCCATTTCTCACATTTCATATGGTGTACATCAGTGTTAAAGAAGGGATACAGCTATGAAAATGTTGGAAGACATTTACAGGCATAGTTTCATACATTAATCCACTATGTACTCTCTGATATCATAAATTAAGATTTTATTAAGATATTTTTATTGCAAGAATGTTAACACAACATAAACTACAGATGTAAAAGTTTGTTTAGAATAAAAATGCATACAAGGCTAATATTATTTCCTTTTGTTTTCAAAAAAGACATGTTGGTAAAGAAACATGAAGGATGAATTGTTTTCTAATACCAGAACTATCCGAAACATTTCCTATAGATAGCTCTAGTGGTGTCACATTTTAACATTCTTCAATATTAAATAAGAATTTGGTTATCAGCAAGAATATGGTAATGTGTTGTAATCAGCAGCAATTCAAGTTTCTTGAATGTTTAAGTTTGAAACATAGAAGTTGTTAATTCTTCTAAGCTCACTACTATTATGCTGAACTTCCAGATAGTGGCAGTTCACTGAAACATGAGTTCAGTTGCCAAATATAGATGAGAAGGACAGGAATTACAGTCAGAGAAGACAGATGTAACTCCGGGGCCATGATTATCTCAACAGTTACTGTGGACCAAGCTTTCTTGAATGAATAGTTTAAGCAGCTCAAACTTCCTATTTTCTTAGAAAAAAGGCTGACGAGGTCCATTATCCTACATAAAATTCTTCACTATTTGTCCTGAAGATTTGAAAGGTTTGTATGATCTATTTTGATTCTTCATTAAATATATTTAATTATATTTATTTAATATTTAGCATTGAGAAATATCATTTCATATTTTGCTGCCATTTTTAAAAGCTCCTGCTGAGTAGTATCATTCTTTTTATGTAGTATAGCCTTTATTGTCATTGTACATCATGTATATAATGAAATTGGTTTTTAATAAATTTATTTTTATTGTTAAAGACTTTTATTAATGGAGTACTTATACTTTTGTCTATTTCATTCTTCTTTTGTAAATTATTCCCAAAAATAGTCTTACCCAAGTATTTACTTAAGCTCAGAATATTTATTTTCGCCTTATTTTCATGAGATATCAATATTCTCTTAACATATCCGAAGTTGTTTATGTAGAATTCATGATTTCTCAGGAATCTTTTGACAGATTTCTGCCAAAATATTGTTTGCAGATTTAATAATATTAGAAAAATTTAGGAAAAACTGTGTGTGTGTGTGTGTGTGTGTGTGTGTGTGTGTGAGAGAGAGAGAGAGAGAGAGAGAGAGGAGATGGTAAAACAATATATTGAACAACTTGTGTGTATATTCAATACTTTGTATATACACCATCATTATTAAACTTCTTAGTAATATGAGAAAAGCAGAAAAGCACTTATAAATATGCTGGTGTCTAATCAGAGAGGTCTAGAAATAACTCATAGGCTAGTTCTAATTATGATCATGTCTGCTATTTGAGAGGGTTCAAGTGTTATTTTAACTAGATTAGCTATCATTTAAATAAGCAGAGCTCTGGCAGAAGAAATCTAGATTCCCTGTATTGCAGTTCTCTGTATCCTGGCCCCTCCCCAGTTCAGCATTAACTTCAGATGCCCACAGTTAAAACACAGTGAATAGACCGAGGGATTTGAATTCAAAACAGATTTAAAGGTATTGGGTTGATACTAAAGGTATTGGGTTGATATTATAACACAAAAACTGCTAGTCAGACTGTAAAAGTAATGGAACAATTGTAGCCCTTGAATGGTAAACACCCTTCCATTCTTCCATTATTAAAAATTATCTGGTTTCTGCTTATGGATTTCAATAATTACAAGATGCCCCTTTTTAAGCACCTGTGAATAAATTGACAAGAGTGACTCTGAACTCAGCCTTTTCTCTTTCACTGGAATTATTGAATAAGCTATGTAAAAATAGCTTAAGATATACTTTTGCCTGTTATCTTTTACTAAGCAATAGATTTCTACAAAGATGCAAAGGGATTTCTGTAAGATTGAAGCACACTTAACACACACACACTCCCCCCCTCTTGTATTTTCTGCTTAGTTGAAAAGAACATACATTCATAAAGAGAATGTTCATTGACTACATACAGTAAACTTTCTCAGATTTAAGTTGTTTATCACAGTGATGACAAAATAATGTTTGTAAAATATTGACCAAGGGGTTTAATGAAGTCTGAAAAAAGGACAAAATTAGTAAGGAAAAAAATTATAATTTATGTACTACTAAAATACTAGTCCGTTTGATACTTTGCAACCTTCTATTGGGCAAAACACAGCTTATCTTTCAGAATGCCAGGACCCATTAGTCCCAAGGCAATGAAATTGCTTCAACCCCACTGTGCTGCTGCTGTTCAAAATTGCCATAATCAGGCATATTTTCTAACATTCCCTGACAGCTTTCCACAAGTCAACAAGGAACCTGGAAGGAACTGATATGATTGCCAAAACTCCTTGCCACTTTCCAGTGGTGGGATTCAACTAATTTAAAAACAGTTCTCTGCTGAAGGAGGAGCCAATGTCGCGATGTCACAATGTGTGGTCTCGACACTCCGAGACCGCCGTTGATACTTTCGCCGCTGGACGGTCCATTGTGACCTAAGTCATCCCGCAGTGACAGTGATCAGAAAGACGAAGCCTTGCTGGTCTCAGGGACATCGCAAAGTCCCTGATAGACCCAAGGGAAGTGCTTCAAGCCAGTGGTAAACAGGCAGCCCCAGGCTGATAAAGTCGGGACATCTCCGGAAGGAAGGAAGTGAAAAGAGAAAGTGAGGTATCTGGTGAGGTATTTTTTCTATTTTGAGAAAGACTGCCCAAAGAAACTTTTTTTAAGCCAAATTAGATCCTTAAGCAAAAGAATTAAGCAGCGAAATTAACTTATATTGGATTGCTTTGGAAAGCTTTTTTTGTTCTTTGTAACCATACTTTGTGGATTGAAGTGCTCGCAACGTTTCTTGTTTCTCTTAAAGTGAACGGATTGGTTTTTTTTTTTCTTCTGCTTTTTGTTTTCTGGATTAAAACCTTCCTTTTTATTTTAACAATTCTTCCTATTACTTGTTATTAAATTCCTTTAAAGAAATTTAAAGAACTTTGTTTCCTATAAGCCAGAGATAAAAATTGGAAAGTGAAAAGTAGCAACACTGCCACTCGGAGGTCAGAGGCTGGAGTTTTTGAAACAACATATCTCTTCTCTTTCCTTCTTTGATCTCACTGACTTTGTAGCTGAAGTGTTTACAACTTATTTACAGAAACTTAGACCTCTGCGCATCCTGTTTTCGGCCTCTGCACACCCAGCTTTCAGCCTCCATGCATCCCATTTTCAGTCTTGCTACATATGACGCACCTGACCATAAGACACACTCTCATTTTCGGCCTCTGTGCATCCTGATTTTGGCCTCCTTTGCACCTTAAGTATTAGTCTATCATAGTGTTAGTTCATTCTGCCACCCCATTGGTACTCAGATAAAAAGCTGAACTGAACCCCTGGAAAGATCCAATTGACTCAATGAACTCCCGTTATAATTTGGTGGTAAATTGAACCCCACTATCTGAGATGATTCTGCGGGGTACCCTGTGCAGCCAGTAAATGTGTTTTAGGAATAACCTGGATAGTTTGTCAGCTGACAGGAGACCAGAACAGGCTATGAAATGGCTTGCTTACAGAAGAGGTCAATCACAGTCAAAGTGACTGTGTTTCCTCCATTCTCCAGACGTTCCACTATGAAATCCATGGCGATTTCTTTCCATGGACAGGATGGGTCAGCTACTTGTTGGAGGAGCCCAGGAGGCTTTCCGGATCACTTTTTCATCACAGCACAAGTTGCACAACTTTTTATATAGCTTTCAATGTCCCTTTTCATCCTTGGCCACCAGAATTGCCTCCTTGCCTAATGCAGAGTTTTCAGAAACCCAAAGTGTCCCACTTGCTTTGCATCATTTCTTTTCTCGAGCACTAGAAGGTGGAGGGTGTTAGGGACATACAGTTTTGAACCCTTCCAGGCTAGCCTCTCCCTGGAGGTTTGTAGTCCCCTGTTGTCCCTGTACCAAGAGTTGGATGGCAGTTCAGCTTTGAGTTTCTGAGTTAGATTCCCCCCTTCTACATCTCACCACCTTCCTGCATGCAGCCAGGTTGTGGCTTGTGTCTCTCTCTGGGGAGGGAGAGATCATGACACGGACTACCTCCTTGCATTTGCTGTTATATTGTGGAATCTGTAATCATGAGTGCATCAGCCAAAATATTTTTTCCTCCTGGAATATACTTCAATGTGAAGTTAGAATGGTTGAAGTATTGGACCCATCAGACTTCCTTAGGTGACAGTTTCCATTGGGTCCTAACTGCCTCAGTTCATACTAACTGGTCAGTTCATATTTCAAATGGCATTTTGCCTACTTGAAGGAAATGGTGCCATGTAAGCAGTCAGTATGCTTCCTTCTCCCATACTGCCCACCTTCTTTCAGTCTCAGTGAGCTTGCAGGAGGTGTATGCACAGGGCTGCAAATCCCCCTTCACATTTTTTTAGGAAGACAGCAGCCACTGCCACGTTGCTGGCATCTGCCTGGATAGTGAATGGCCACTCTGGATCCAGGTCAGGGGTGGGTTTCAGCAAGTACAGACCAGTACGGGTGTACCAGTTGGTGAAATTTAGCATGCCTTAGTGCAGTGGTCTTCAACCTTGGCAACTTTAAGACCTGTGGACTTCAACTCCCAGAGTTCCTCAGCCAGCTTTGCTGGCTGAGGAACTCTGGGAGTTGAAGTCCACAGGTCTTAAAGTTGCCAAGGTTGAAGACCACTGCCTTAGTGTACTGGTTCTTCTGGAAGCTCCTGACAAGCCCACGTGGTAGGCGCTGCCCTCTTCTCTCTGATAGCCACCTCATTTCCAATGAAGGTGGTGGGGAATCCATGCAGAGGGAGGAAATCGCATGGATTCCTCACCCCCTTCATTGGAACGAGACAGCTGTCAGAGGAGAGAGCAGCGCACGCCCATGGGCTTGTCCAACAAATCCTCCCCTCCTGTTCCTCCTTCTGCTATTTGAACAAGCCATGCGGGGGGTACTCCCTTGTCCGTCACAGCCGCCTTGTTTCCAATTGGGTGGGGATCCATGGAGAGGGAGGGAAAAGATGGATTTCTTCCCCCCAATTGGAAATGAGGCAGCTGTCAAAGACAAGGAGAGGAATTCCACATGCAGCTTTTCAAACAGCCGAACTCCTGTTCCTTCTTCTGCTGTTTGAACAAGCAACACAGGACGCGCTCCCTTGTCTTTGACAGCCACCTCATTTCCAATGGGGGGGGGGGAAGAAATCCATCTTTTCCCTCCCTCTCCATGGATCCTCGCTGTTGCTCCTCCTGCCGCTGCCAGTATCGGTGCAATTCTTGTGAGGGGAAGAGAAAAAAATAATAAAAGGCTCTGCGGCAGAGGGACTGGCCCGCCATGGAGTGACCCACCCCGTTCCCCTGCCCAGCAGAGCTTTTTCCTCCCAGCTTGGCTCTTCTTCATTTCTTCCTTCCCTCAGTGCCCACCAAAGCACTGTCCCCCACTCAGCTGCTCTTGCTGCTGCGCCCACACTGCATGCCCAGCCTCCGACCTCAGGGGGAGCGAGCAATGATGGCGTGTGGCACCTGGAGGTGGTGGCTACTGCTCCTAGGCTGGCTGTGGATCGCGCTGCTCGGCGGGCACTCCCCTGACTTCCCTGCTGCCGTGCTGCCTCAACAGCAGCACCTCCCACCTGCAATTCCTTCCTTCCCTCAGTGCCCACCAAAGTGCTGCCTCTGCTCTGCTGCCCTTGCTGCCGCCGCATCCCTCTGTGTGCACAGCCACCAACTTGAGGTGAAGCAAGCGATGGTGGCGCTGGACAGCTGGCAGCAGCGGCGGCTACTGCTTTTGGGCTCGCTGTGGGTCATGCTGCTTGGTGGGCAGCACCCTGACTCCCCTGCTGCTGCACTGCCTCAACAGCAGCACCTCCCTCTCATAGAACTGAGGCAGGGAAGAAGATGGAGAGACATGGAGCTACAGACTCCCCATTTTCCCCCGCCCCACAGCTCGCCTCCTTGGGTGGGACCAGGGTGCATGCAGGGTGAGTGAAGTTTGCGGCCAACTTTAAAATGAATGGGGTTGCTTGTGACTAAATGGGATAGAGAACAGAGGGATGCAAGGGAACATGGAGGTAATCTAGTCCAACCCCCTTCCCAAGGCAGGAGTCCTTTTTTTTCTTTGAGAGCTGTCAGTGGCAGACATGAGGAAAATGGTGTGCGTGTGTGTGTGTGTGTATGAGAGAGAGAGAGAGAAAGAATGAATGAAAAAGAGAAAGAAGGAAAGGGAAAAAAGAAAGTTGGAGAGAGACAAAAAGGAAGGAAGGAAGAAAGGAAGGAAGGAAGGAATGAATGAAAAGAAAATAGAAAGAAAATAAGTGTGGGAAAGGGACGGACGGAAGGAAGGAAGGAAGGAAGGAAGAAAGAAAGAAAGAAAGAAAGAAAGAAAGAAAGAAAGAAAGAAAGAAAGAAAGAAAGAAAGAAAGAATCTTATGATCACAATTGAGTCCAGAATTTTGGTTGCTAAGCAAGAGCTTTGTTAAGTGAGTTTCACCACATTTGCCAACTTGGCCACGCCCACCCAGTCACACAACCGCCAAGCCACTCCCACCCAGTCATATGACTGTCGAGCCACTCCCACAAAACAGGCCACACCTACAGAATAGGTTCTAAAAAATTTGAAACCCACCACTGGTCCAGGTGCTTGAGAATCGGCTCTTCAGCAAAGAGTCCTTTGTCACGTGTTTTATTGTACTGTGAATTATACAGAGTTTATAGGTCAGCATATATTCTTCCCTTACTAGAGAGATTGCCAGGTAGGGCAGACAATTTTTATGTAGGCTTTCTCCTCCAGGACTCAAACCCGTCTACCACGCATGCAGTGGCAAAATTCTGTGTTGCTGCAATGTCCACAAGAAAAAAATTGGTTACAGAGTTATAGCTGTCAACGTATCAATTTTTTGGAGATATCTCTAACAATTTTTGGAACATATTTACTCACATACTTATCGGCTTTTTACCTATGTAAGCTAGGGAGTGACCCTAACAGTTTGAGAACATGTATTTTCTTGACAGGGATGCTATTATCCACTATTAATGTCAGTACTTTTTTTTTTTTAATATATTGTAAAAAGTTATGTCTATTGCTGGTCTATGACTGTAATAAAGATATATTCTATTATTTTCTTTTCTATTCTATTCTATTCCAATCATCCCCCTATTTAATCTGCATCCAGTAGTATGCCTCCTACAGAAGTAATTTGGTAAAGATTTTTCTTTTTGCCAAGTGGGCCAGCTTGTCCTTTATTAGGGGGAGTTGGTACATATTTTCCACGCATAAGGTGTTAATCCCTCTAAAGTCTATGCACAATCTCATCATTCCATCTTTCTTTTCTTTATACTGCCATGGCTACTCACAACTTCACTGGCTGTACAATCTTCTTGCCAGGTTCTTAGTGATATATTCCCTTAGTTCCTTCATTTCTCTAGGGGTCATAGAGTATAGCTTTGCCTTGGGTAGTTTGGCACTGGGTAGGATCTTGATTGCACAGTCAGTAGGTCAGTGAGGGGGTAGTGCATTGTATTCTGCCTTGTTGAAAACCTCCTTTAGGTCCTAGTATTACTGGGGGAATTGAGATCTAGCCTTATTGGTTCAGTAAGGAGTGTGATGGGAACTCCCCCTATCAGTGATTCATCAACCTGCTCAAACCTCACGGGCTGGGGTAACTTTTTAGCTCTGATGCCCAATTTCAGAACTGTCTGCAAACTGGTTGGGCAGTGGGTTCAGCCTGAGTCTATTAAGGCACCCACAGCCCCTGAGCCCTGGATTTTGGTAGTAAGAGTCTCGTGGGGATAGTGAAGGGGCAGATGGCCTCACTTACCATCAGGTCATCTTTGTCCTCCTTTTTGCTGTTGTAGGGAGCAGACTGCTGGATGTCCTGTGCCAGAGTTCTCCCTCCCTCAGGAGGCGGGACAAGAGGCCTCAATGGCTTGGAGAACAAGTTTCCCCTTCTCTCTCACCTTTCATTGGAGCTTCTTTGACTTGGTGGCCTCTGGTGGTTTTCCCCTCAGCTGGGGGGCTAAGGCTAGACACTTGTCCACTCTATCCCTTGCTGGCCATTACGGAAGCACTTGATGGGCAGTCCCAATGCTCCACTGGAGGGGTCCATGGCTTGTCTGGGAGTTGATTGCCTGCCACATTGGTGCTTCTCCTGGCTGGCCTTCAGTTTTTGCTCCATGGCTCCACATTTCTTGTACCGCTTAAGTTTGAGGTCTATTGTCACTATCATCCAATACCACTCATGGATCCGATCGGGGACTCCTCTGTAGACACACACATGAAGTAGCTTGTGGTCCAGGCCCTCTTTAAAGAAGTAGACTAGTAGTCTCTCTGGCCACTGCTAGGAACATTTAACATGTTCGTTGGATACATCATATTGGCGTAGTCAGTGAAAACCAACTCTAAAAGTTTCCTGTGGTTACCATGTAATTTTTTTTAAAAAGTCCCCCCCCCCGTATCACATGTCACATTGTCCAATCAAAGCAGATGATGGCTCCCTTAATCACTTCTGCTCCTCCTCCAAGGGTCACCTCCAAGGGTTACTCAGTGAAGCGGTAGAAGTGATATGCCAGTGCCTGGAGGCTGTTAGGGTCTGGATGGGAGTAAACAAGCTGGCACTCAATCCCGACAAGACCGAGTGGCTGTTGATGTTGCCCCCCAAGAACGGACCAGATATTCCATCTCTTAGCCTGGGGGGCGAAATCCTTCGCCCCTCAGAGAGGGTTCGCAACTTGGGTGTCCTCCTGGAACCTCAGCTGACATTAGAATACCATCTGTCGGCTGTGACCAGGGGGGCTTTTGCCCAGGTTCGCCTGGTGCACCAGTTGCGGCCCTATCTGGACCGGAAGGCACTTCAAATGGTCACTCATACTCTCGTCATCTCTAGGCTTGATTACTGTAATGCGCTTTACTTGGGGCTGCCCCTGAAGAGTGTTCGGAGACTACAATTGGTCCAGAATGCAGCCGCGTGAGCGATAACGGGTGTACCTAGGTACACCCATGTTACACCTATCCTCTGCGAGCTGCATTGGCTTCCCATCAGTCTCCAAATGCTCTTCAAGGTGCCTTTAAAGCCCTACATGGCTTAGGACCTGGATACCTACGGGACGGCCTCCGGCCACATACCTCCCAACGACCTATAAGATCCCACAGATTGGCCCTCCTTCAGGTACCGTCGACCGTGCAATGCCGGTTGCGACTACTCAGAGGAGGTCTTTCTCTGTAGCTGCTCCGGCCCTGTGGAATGATCTCTCCGTAGAGATCCAGACCCTTCCCACTCTCTAGGCTTTCCGTAAGGCCACTAAAACCTGGCTGTTCCAGCAGGCCTGGGGCTGTTGACCCCAAAATATGGTCCAGCCCCACTTGGAATGGAGTGCATAGTGTGTTTTTAAGTCTATCTTTTCTTTTTTTCTATGCCTTTTGATTTATTTGTATTGTGAGCCGCCCTGAGTCCTACGGGATTGGGCAGCATACAAGTGTTATTAAACTTTGAAACTTTGAAACCTGTTGGAATGACCTTGGTTCCCATGGGAGAGCTCTTTATTTTGTCTACGAGATGGTCTAGCTATTTCCCCCTCATCCTGCCCTCGTATTGTGTGGCAACTATGAAGCAGCACAAGATAGCTTCAGCCAGGTTCGATTCAGAGTTGACACTAAGGTTCATAATACAGGGTCATTTATTTTACGAGTTGTTTGTTTCTTTATTATGTTCAATTTGGATATAGTCTTCTTGCTTAGGTTGGGGTTTCTCATTTTGTAGGTTGAGTTTCAGAGTGGCTAGAGTTTTCTCTAGATCAGTGTTTCTCAACCTTGACGACTTTACGTCCTGTGGACTTCAACTCCCAGAATCCCCCAGCCAGCACAGCTGGCTGGGGAATTCTGGGAGTTGAAGTCCACAGGACTTCAAGTTGCCAAGGTTGAGAAACACTGCTCTAGATGCATCACATGCTGGCCATGCCCATGCTCAGTTTATGAAGGGGGGGGGAGTCCTGATTTGTCACATGACGATGCCGTGATGACATGAGTTTGACACCCCTGTTCTAGACCCTTTATTTTCTCTTCCAGTAGAGATAGTTCTTGACTAATTACCACAATTGAGCCCAAAATTTATGTTGTTAAGTGAGACATTTGTTAAGTGAGTTTTGCCCATTTTATGACCTTTCTGGCCACAGTTGTTAGGTGAACCATTGCAATTGTTAAGTTACTAACACAGTTGTTGTGAATGTGGCTTCCCCATTGATTTTGCTTGTCAGAAATTTGCAAAACCTGTTCACGTGGCCCCAGGACACTGCAACCATCATAAATATGAATGCCAAAATCCAAATTTTGATCAGATGACCATAGGGGTACTGCAATGGTTGTAAGTGTTAAAAATCGTCATGTCACTTTTTTTCAATCCTGTTGTAACTTTGAATGGTCACTTAATGAACTGTTGTAAGTCGAGGACTACCTGCAATTCATTTAGTTTACATTTGCTATGTGTGTAATTTGGATCTTGTATGGATGTAAGAACATATGTTACAAATAACAACAGTTTTTTCATTACTATGTTTCTTTTTGCTAGTTTATTTAAGGACTAAATTTTTTAAAGTTTATAAATGTTCAAAATGTAAAAGATTTAACCACAGATTTAGAAGAAAATTAATTTAAAAATTTAAAATTCTAAAGTTCATTTAAAAATATAGCAATATGTAAAAGTATGCCTTTTGTTATACACATTTTTTTGCAGGAAATCTCTGGCTGCTTTTTAGGATACAAATTAGATAAAATCCCAGGTCTTTCTGAGACGACTTTTATTTTTTGTTCCAGCATGCAGGACAGAGGTTATGAGCAGCCTGTCCCTCTCTGTGTAATTATGAAAGAGCTTCAAACTTTTGAGAAAAGCACTTATGTTGGAAACTATGAAAACAATTCTGAGGATTCATCATGTTATGAACTCTTTTATGATTCCCTATCAGATATACAAGATGGGGACTTTTCACATGAACTATCTGCCTTTCTCAGTGAAGATGAGATAAACAAAAGCCTTGAAGTTGCTCATCAATCCATTAATTCTGTTGAAGAAGAAGTTAAGCAAGAGTATTCTTACTTTAACACTTCTCCAAACTCACCAGAAAATGCCTCTTCTGGGCAAGCCAAAGCACATGACAGTTATCCTCCCAAGAAAAATTGCGCAACCAGCTCCACCTCCTTGTGGCCCTCATCTCAAACTCCTACAGAGCAGCAGGATCAGAATACATATCCTCAAGGAAAAGATGGTATTTTAAATGTTACTGGTAAACAAGCAAGTGCTTTTCCCTTCCTGCCTGCAAGACCCAGCTTTATCCGAACTCTAAAAAATGCTGAAAGGTGTAGTTTAAATGGCCAAAAGGTGAGCCCTAAATCTAAATCAGCTTTGACAAGTACTGCCCCCTCCAAGAATAAGCTATGTGATAAAGCTGCCACTTTGATTGAAGAACTGTCTTCTATTTTTGATGAAGCAGCCAAGATGAGAGTTGAGAATCCAAATGGAAATTCCTCATCTCCAGATAGTGGGTATCTTTCTCCTAAGAGGAAGCAATTAGCTTTGTCAAATTCTTTAAAGAATTCAGTACTTGAAACAAGTTTAGAAATCACACCAAAAAATGAGATCTCAGAAGACACTCAGGTTAAAGAATGTGTGGGCCAAAGGAAAGAAGACTCTCAGATTGGTGAGACTGTCTCTCAAAATGAAGTTGCAAAAGAAAGTCAGAATCAATTATTTCCCCCTCGATTTATCCAGAAACTGAGAAGTCAAGAAATTCTTGAAGGAAGCAAGGTTCTACTTCAGTGCAGGGTTGCTGGAAACCCAGAACCTCAGATCAGGTAAGTTTTGAATATTCATCTTTGAATAAGTATTCTTTTCTTCTTTTTTTTTGTATATGATTTTCAACTTCCTTTCACTTGACACTTTCCATCTGGTACATCTATCAGTGGATCGGTAAGAAAAAAAACACATATACTCAAAAGTTTTATATTCCATTCTGTCAGTTAGCTTAGAAAGGAAACTTGCAAAATTCAGTTTTACCTGGTGGGAGAAAAGAGGAAGTATCCACCTGTGGTGTTGTTATTATAGTGGTTCCCTAGTGCAGTGGTTCCCAAACTTGGCAACTTTAAGACTTGTGGACTTCAACTCCCAGAATTCTCCAGCTAGCTCTTCTGGCTGGAGAACTCTGGGAGTTGAAGTCCACAAGTCTCAAAGTTGCCAAGTTTGGGAACCACTGCCCTTGTGAACTAATTTAAAAAAGACTCCGCATTTCAACAACCCATGATAGGAAAGCAGGCAACCTAGTAAATCAGGATGAAATGGCTATGGTCATTTCTAACTATTGCCTGGAGGTGATGGGGTGTTTCTACCACAGCACCCAATAGCCAATTGGAGCAGATTTATTTGCATATTATGAATATGTTGAGCAGACAGCCCAAGGGGTACTGTTTATTTTGGCAGAGCGAAGAACCTACTTTGGATATGGAGCAAGACAGCAGAAACTTTGCAATGGATGGGTAACAGTTTGAGAGTGCCATTGTTATTCCAGTTCTCATGAAATGGTGAAGAGACTGCTTGTAATGGGGCAAGCAGGATGGCAGATGAGCTTAACCTGAACCTTAATGCAATTAGGGTATGCTGTTGTTGGAAGAAATCAGGCTCACTTACCCAGCTGGGAGAGCAAAAGTGCTGTCACAATGAAATGAAGCTGCAAAGCCAGCTGCTGGGAGGTCTTTATTTGTGGTTCAAAAATGATACAGGCAGCAATATTCATTACTTGGACAGCTGACATAGTAACCTGACGAATGCATGGATTTTTAATATAATTCTAGAGCTTTGAAATATTTTGGGTTGTAAAATGTTTCTTGAATGTGTATGTGAAGATGTGTCAGATGGTTGCTATCTCTAGTATTGTGGCTAAGGTATTATGTCCTGTCTTTGAAGGCAGATGGGAATATAAATTTAAACTGGTCTTTTTATCCTTCTGTTTTAATCTGTTTTGTAAAACACTGTGGATATTAGAAGTCTGTTTGTGGATTTGGATCAGTTTCCTGAATGAAAACAATGTATTCATTGCCGCTTGAGTTCACTAGAGATATGAATAATGCCTGAGGCTGTTTAGTGCTATTACTGATAGAGAGGGACCAGACATGAATTGTTTCTTATTTTAGGAAAGTTTTCCTTTTTGATAAAGACATCTTTCTATTGTTAATTTTTTGAAGGGTAAATTCTTTGGGGAGGGAGTGCCTTCTTACACTGTATTTACCTGAAAATCAGCTATATTTTAAGACAGGGATGTAAAACTAAAGGCCCCTTAGGTTGAATCCGGCCTGTGGGATGCTTAGATCTGGCCCTGGAAACACAAAGGACCAGCCTGCGGTGCCTCTACCAGCAAAAACAGAGCTCTGGAGGGCCATGGGCAGCCCTCCTGAGCTCCATTTTCGCTGGCAGAGGGTTGCAGGAAGCCTTTGCAGCCAAAAACGGAGCTCAGGAGCCTGTGATCGCTGGCAGAGCACCTGGGCCACTACAAGTGATATTGAAGTGATATTGAGCTGGCCACGCCCAGCCTGGCCATGCCTCTTGCCCACCCGAGGTCAAACACAACCCTGATGCAGCCCTCAATTAAATTGAGTTTGACACCCCTGTTTTAAGAGAATCTAAAATAACAATTTCATTCTAAATCTAAATTTGGTAAATAATGACGATTCTTTTCAGGTGTATCTAGTGTTGTTATAGGCCCATGATGGCACATATGCCTGAAGTGGCACATGCTATCATCATCCTGTATATTTTTCCTTATACAGCTCACTCCATTTTGAGGTCAAAACCTTTTAAAAAATGAATAGAATGTTTACTTATCCATCTTCCTAGAGTCCCAGAGCATTTATAAAACAGTATATTACTGCGATGGTGAACCTATGGCCATGTGCCCAAAGTGACATGCGAAGCCATGTTGCCTGGCACGCCCGGCCTTCCTTGTTTGTCTTCTGGGTTTCTGGCACGTATGCACATGTGATGATCAGCTGTCCTTTGCGTGTGCAGCAGTGCTGAAAACCAGTGTGTGCATGCGGGCCGGGCAGCTGATGGTTGGGTGTGCATGTACGCCAGAACCCAGAAGTTCCATTTTTCTGGAGCATGATCCCTTCATTTGCGTGGCAGTGCAGAAAAACAATGTCTGCACATGTGTGCTGGCCAGCTGATCATTGGGCGTGCATGCGTGCTAGAACCTAAAAGTTTGGCTTTTCTAGAGCGCGGCCCTGACGAATGAGCACAACATTTCTGTGCATCCCTTTTGGCACTCAGTGAGAGGCTTCTTTGCCTGCCAGCTGCTTCCCAACCACTGAAAACTCTGGTCAGCTTGTTTTCCAGAGTCTGGATCAGCTGCTGCAGTAGGTAAGCTGCATGAACAAAGATGCAGTGGTGGGGGAGGAAATGGGGCTAGGGCCGGAGAGGCTAAAGGAGGGGAAACAGGGGCGACTGGTGGGGGTAGATAGGTAGAAATTTCCCCAAAATCCTAACTTTTCTTGTGGGCATGGCTTGGTGGGAGGGTCATGTGACTGAGTGGGCATGGGCGTGAGTGACATCAAGTTGGCCAACACACACAGTCACATGCCCTCCCACCTGGTTCCATCGAACGTTGCTTTGAATTGTGGGGGAGGGGTTTATAGGTTATAGGTTCATAGGTTTATTTCATTTATATGCCGCCCTATTCCCGGAGGGACTCAGGGCAGCTAACAAACCCAGGGGAGGGAGTAATACAGACAAGGCAAAAACAACAAAGAGGATACAGAGAAAATATAAAAACAATCAACAGTCACACAATTCGAGCGGGGAAGGGAACTCATCAACCCCAGGCCTGTCGGAACAGCCAGGTTTTAACGGCTTTACAGAAAGCCTGGAGGGAGGTGAGGGTCCAGATCTCCACGGGGAGTTCGTTCCAAAGGGCCAGAGCAGCCACAGAGAAGGCCCTCCTCCGGGTGGTGGCCAATCGACATTGGCCGGTAGATGGAATCCGGAGGAGGCCTAGTCTGTGGGATCTGATGGGTCTTTGGGAGGTAATTGGCAGCAGGCGGTCTCTCAAGTACCCAGGTCCAATACCATGAAGGGCTTTATAAGTGACGACTAGCACCTTGAAGCGTATCCAGAGACCAATAGGCAGCCAGTGCAGCTCGCGGAGGATAGGTGTAACGTGGGGCGGCTGGCTGTAGTAGCTGCGGGGCAGATAGGACATTGGTATGCCAGCCCCTGGCCAGGGTAGAAGGCCCAGCCAGGGGGGATCTGGTCAGCAGGAGGCAGCCTGACCAACAGCTGGCAAGGGTGGGTTGGTGGGTCTCAGCAGCCCTAAAGGTTCTCACAATCTCTGGCTAAACTGGCCTAGAGGCTCTTGCTGCTGCGGGGCGCCGCTTCCTGAAGACGCTGTCATCCCAGTGCACCGGGTCAAATGAAGAAGGCTACGATGTGATCTGCTTCGCACCAAGTGAAACGAGGTCAACACTCCACTCTGTACGGTCGTGGCTTCTGGGCCCGGGAAGGTGAATGTGGGTTGAGCCACACCCAGCCATGTTGGCTGGTGCAGGGAGGCTGTGCGATGCTGCCCATGCTGAGCTGGTCAAACTGCTCCAGAAGACCCACTAGTGGCTGGCTCCACGACAGCAGTAGGAGATCCTACTCTCTGGAGTCACTGGGCTCCGGAGGCCTGATTTCTCTCCATTCGAGGGCATGGGCATGCTCCACTCTGTTTGCTCCAATCAGAGGTTCCTGCCATATCATCCCAAATGCCAACCCCTGAGACGGTACGACTTTGCTCCATAGGGAAGGGTCCAGTTGAGCAACTTGCCCGGCAGCCAGTTCCCACTGGTGCTCAGCCTCTGTAGTTTCTGCTGCTGCTACCACGGACTCAGGGGGAGTAGATGGTGTCAGTGGTGACTTCTGAACCAGTCCCGGTAGCTCCCTCCGTAGTTGCCATCTTCTCTTCTATTTTCCCTGAGTGTTTGCATCACCTGGCAATTGGGTTGGCCCTTGGGGCTCAGAACTCCAGATAGCACCGTACCAAGCGGGGAGCTGAGTTGAAGTTTTAATGGAGATTCGGGTTAATGTCAGGGTTCCAAGTAACACCCCCAATCAAGTAAGATTCCGAGGCAGGCATTCCCTCAAAGTTCCATTTTATTAGAGATATCATATTGGCACATCTGGGAAAACCCAAATCTGAAAGCTCCTGGGTTTTTCCCACCCAAAGGAAAGTCAAAGCCCCTTCCCCTGCACACATGTCCATCATGGTCTTATCAATCCACCATCCCAACTGGAGATGTTTCCCAGTCATGCCTCTCCAAGTGCAGACCGAATGTCTTTGATTCCCAGAGAAAAGAATGTTGTTGTAGTTATATCTCCACACCAGGGGTGGGTTTCAACCGGCTCGCGGCGGTCCCTGCGAACCGGTTGGGCGGCGAACCCGGAAGTAAGTAACTTCCGGGAACGGTGACTGGCCCACCCGCCCGCCGGCGCTCCTTACCCGGTTTTGACGAGTTCTGCGCTTCCACGCATGTGCAGGACGCATACAGCGCCTGCGCGATCCTCCAGGAGCAGCTGGAGCATCGCACAGACGCTAGTACGCATGCGTGCACCCCTGCTCCACACCATGCAATTTCCCTCCCATTTTCCCACAGCAGGCCTGTGCACTAAATGTGGCAGTCCTGAAGATCCAAAGAGAAAGATGGCCTCCAGGGCTGACAGAAGGTCAGTTAAAGACATCCTATCAACCTGCCTCATAGGAGTGGCTGCACCCCTCTCCAGAATTCCACTAAACTCAGGGACTTCCATTTAACAACCTCATACTCCACCATTTTCGATTGGGGGCCCACCACTGATTTTAAAGATGAAACTATGTTTGTGCTTCACACACCAATTGTAATCCATATAGCCATGTGTTTCAAGATAGTGGGCTACATTGCTCCAAGGGTACTTGATTGCCAGCATTAAGTAACATTGCTTTATCCTGCAATCACACCAAAACCATTCCCTTTGCCTATAACCATGTTAAACTCCCTCTAGGCTGGTTCATACTCTGCAGTACAAAAACTTATTGTTACCTCCCTGCTAATTCCACCGGAGGTCCCTGTATCCCAAGGTGACTAATAATCCTCATGCTCACCTAACAGGGATGACAGAGAAGAGATATCTAATCTCTGACATCTGATTGCAACTCCCAAACTGTCCTGCTTTACTAAAACAGAATGCATGGCATTGACAGTATCATCAGTTGGCATTCCAGCACTCGCTGTGTACAACTCTAAGAACATCAGCAATCTGGCATGTGCTCTCGCCGAAAGTCTTAATTTTATCTCCCAAGTCCTAGATGAGGTGTCAGCAACCTGTGGCTCCCGAGCCTCATGTGGCTCTTTGACCCCTCTCCTGCCAACCTGGTTGCATGACCTGCTCTCCACCCTGAGACACTGGCCCAACCTGGCTATGGCCGACGCCAACCAATCTTTCACAGATTCATAGGAAAATGCAGACGAATGGAGGAGAGTTTAAAATGAAACAGGTGCAGAATGTTTCGAAGTGGTAGCTTCGTCTAGAACTCACACCTGGATCATTCTGCGAATGTAATACAGTTTTCTTCAGCCTGATGACTTCCAGATATATTAGACTTCAACTCCCAGACGTTCAGTGTTCCTAAGTGGCAGAATAGTAGAAGCGATGTAGCATTACTTCTAGGGGTTTATAAGGTGACTTTTTCTGTATTCTAATCCGGAAATAAAAAAGGGAACCTGTGCAATATATTTTAGTATATATACAGCAACAGATATATATTTTTTGCATCTATTGTACAGCAAAGACGTACAAAGATGCAATGTATTACCAGTTTCTCATATGGCCAAAAGAGGGTGCTGTGTGATCAGAATAATTTTAGCAAGGCTAAACATTGTCACTTGAGGGCCACAATATTTATTTATAATGTTCTCCTGCACTGCTAATTATGACATAGATATTGATTGAAAGATCATTTCAATACTTGCTTCCATGCACTAATTATTGATAGATTATTGATAGGCATTCTTCAACATAAACCCAACATTTTCTTTTTTTTAAACATTTTTAATATTTTATTAATATAAATAAAAAGAGCAACATATTCAAAATCCATATAAACAGTGTGTTGTCTGATTACAATTCTTTTGAGTGATATTCATTATACTACTAATAATATTATTTTCTGATATTAATCTCATAATAAGAGTGCTTTCCCCTCATAATATTAATACATATTAATTGTTAATACTAATCAAAATAATCAGAAGTAATAAATTACAATAAACCCTAATTATAAAATTAATTTCTCTTGTAATTTTTGAAGTTCTAGCTCCCGTTTCTCTAATTAATAGAACAGATCCCATACCTCAAAATATTCAGTGTCTTCCTTTTCTTTAATTTCACAAGTTAGTTTATTCATTTCTGTACATTCTAAAATTTTTATTATCTTCTCTTCTTTTTTCCAAGTTTTTGTTATTTTAGGTACAATTTTTATGGTTGTTTCTCATGCTTGGTTTTCATATTGCATTCCTATTCTAACATTTTAATTTAAGAGAATCTGTAAACATTCTCTTAAAACTTTGGACTCCCTAGCCATACTGTATTGGTACTGCAAAAGGCATTATTCCTTTTAAACATTTACTTTAAACATATATCTCAGGTTAGACTGCTTTGGTTTTAGCCTGCAAGTTTTCCTAATCTACAATACACAAGGGAGGATGTGGTGAAATGAGCACATCTCCCAACCCCCTCTAATCTAATGGATCAGATATGTATTTTAGAAATAGAATGCTATTAAGAATAACTGTGTTGAACAAAATGTCCTTCTGGGTTCGGCTCCAAGTGGGGAGAAAGACACTGGAGACATGGAGGCTGCTTGGAAAGATGGTTTATTGGTGGACAGGACCACATGGCTTGAGTCCTGAACAGAAAAGGTGATCACATGCTTCAATGTTGGTGGAGAAAAGAGAAGGAAGGGCTGAGATGCTGAGTCCCTGGTTTTATGCCCTCTCTGGCCTTTGATCTTGAGCTTGTATTCTGATTGGTTGTCAGACTCTCATGGGGCCATGCAGAGGCAACTTTCTAGGCTGCGTTTTGAATCCAGATTTGGTTGAGTTCTCAGATGCCATGTGGCGAGTTGGGTAAAGGGCCAATATTATCATGCCTTAATCCCATCCCCCTGGACCTGAAGGGGAGAACTCTTTATTATGTAAAGTGGACTAGCTTGGCCTTCTTAATGGCCCATTGACAAAGTGGGGATGGGCAGGAAGCTACAGGGAGCTATTCTGTCTTTTAAAACATGTTTCTTCCGTTTCACACCCAGAGAAATATTCTGCCTTTTCAATATTTCCTAGGATATTTCATTTTTCTGGGAGAGGGTGATAACTTCCTACAACTGGTTTCCTGTTTTATTAATCATTTGTTTTCAGTCTATTCTAACTTTACAGATTTGTAACTCAATTTATTTAAACCATTAGAATGCACACATTTATTTTGGACTTGGGGCAGATACAAAGTTGCTGCAAATTCTTCTGAGGGAACAGATAAAATAGAGGTCAAACCAGTAGATGTAGAAAGACCAAAAAGTCAATAAGAAACACAACAAAAGATTTAGTAGCCTGGCAAAGCACAACTTGTGAGCCAGTCTGTTTTTCCCTCAGAAAAAAACAAGACTCTTAATCCATTTAGTTGAATCAAAAGAACTTTTACTGAGAGAGAAATGAGTGCAGGAGAACAAGGCAAAATCTGAAAAAGCCCGTGCAAGCAAATAGCATTCCCCCCCACAAACTCAACCCCACTAACCAGTCCACAGGCAGCCAATGCGATGCTGAAAGGTTGTTTTGAGAATCTCTGAGGTGCCAGGAGATAACAGTTCGCACTTAGGGCATGACGACCTTGAAATCAGGCTGAAACCAGCTGGGAGAGAGCGCTCTGTCTCTGAAGACACTTCCCCTCCCTAATTCCCATAGCAGTTAAAATAAAAGCAAAAAGCAAGCTAAAAATGCCAGAAAGCCTTTGTTACGGAGCAACAAAAATTTTCATATAACGCAAAAATAGTATTGTAATTTTTTTTTATTTCAACATAACTACAATTTACAAATATAAATTGTAACTCTTGCCAAACATCAAAATTTTGATCACGTGACCATGAGGATGCTGCAACGGTTGCTAAGTGTGAAAATGGTCGCTAAGTGTGAAAAATGGTAATCAGTCACTTTTTTCAATGCCATTGTAACTTTGGTCACTATACCACCTTTCTTGCCATAGTTCTTAAGTGAATAACTGCAGCTGATAAGTTAGTAATATAAGTGAATCTGGTTTCCCCATTTGACTTTGTCAAAAGGTCACAAAAGAGGCAGTTACATGACCCCAGAACACTGAAACCATCATAAATACGAATCTGTTGCCAAACATCAAAATTTTGATCGCGTGACCATGAGGTTGCTGCAACCATCGCTAAGTGTGAAAATGAAGACAATTTAAAAAAAGAATCCACACAGAATAAATTGAAGTAAAACATTTCAAAGTATTGTGCATAGAATTTTTTAAAATGGTTTCACTTCAATTTATTTTGGATAGAATCTTTTTTTAAATAGTCTAAGACAATTTAAAAAAAGAATCCACACAGAATAAAACTTTAAAAAAATCCTATGTACAATAAATAAAACATTATTTTAAAATACATTAAAAAATAAAAGAAAAAAACCCAGTTCACTTACCAGCAGGCACAAGTGAGCACTCCAAGTCAATCCAGAATGATATAGATGTTAATACAAAGAACTGAGCAAATTAAAATGGTGAAATTAGTCAGGGAAACATTTTTCAAAGAAACTTTGCCACCATTTTTTCCACACGAGCCAACCTCCAACCTCCCTGCCCCTCCCCTCCAGAAAATCCAGGAAGTAACACTCAGTACCTCTCTAGCGAAGTATTTCCTGGAGCTCTATGGTACTTGGTCATTTTTTCTTATAAAATGAGGTAAAAGGGGCGCGGAGGGGTCCGTTTTCTTGCTTTAATGTTTTAATATCTTCAATGAAAGTACTGAGACAGAGAGAGAGGTTAGTTAGACAGAGTGTCTTTTGTCTTGCCCCGGTTAGGATTTCTTAAGCAAATCCACTGGGCTTTCAACATGAAGCCAGAAAATCAGGACTTTTTGAAAACATCCCGGAACACGGGACAAATTGTTATAAAGCGTGACTGTCCCACTGAAATTGGGACGTCTGGTCTCCTTACTCTATTATGCACTCCTCGCTTTTAATATATCTAGGGATCATTGTATCAGAAATGCTTATAGTGATGTTAGACATGGGTATGTATGTATGTATGTATGTATGTGTATATATATATAGTCTCCCTTTATTTATTTATCAGCACAAATACAATATATATATATATATATATATATATATATATATATATATATATATATATATATATATATATATATATATATATATATATATATATATATATATTTGTTTTAGTTAAACAAAAACACATGCAAAAAAAAAATCATCTTTCATTACTCGATTGGTTACAAATATATTCCATGCGTTTCTTCCACAATCCTTACATATACTTCATTCAAATCGAGTTGTACATTTTAAGTCAAGAAAGAAAAAATATGTATTTTACTATCCCTGTACCACAATTCTCATTTGGTTACCATTATTTAAACATGTTTTTTATCTAGAATCATTTATATTTAAAGACACAACCACCTACTGGCATTCATTTGCAGTTTCAATAGATCTCCAATAACATTACACCTTTATGACATATTCTAAAACAAAATCAGTTAAGTAAGATATCTAAGCACACACCCCCATAACACACCTGTATGTATCATTAAATATTATCCATTAACATTTCCTTGTTATTATTGTAGTTGACTAAAAGTTATTTACTGTTTTTCTCACTTCTCCTCTCCACAGGCCCACACAATATTATACCTTTATAGCCGTCTTTAAACAATGATTTATTAATAAGATTTATTCATAGGACTTTTCCCTCAATCCCAAATTAGTTAATTACTTGCTAAGAAAATAAACATTAGACATCTAAGACAATCTAAGAGATGTTAACATTTCTCCTTAACAATCACCAAAAGTATACATTAGCATTTCTATGGCCCGGTTATTTATCCTAACTAAGGTTATCATTTCACTATTAGTATCATAGTAAATTGTATGTTAACGGATAAACATTCAATTGTAGTCTAGGACAGTCTATAAAGTACTAAGATCTCTACTGATTAATCATCAATAATTAACTAGCTTTTTTTCATCAACTAGCATTATTAACCAGTGTCTTTCCAGTAACAAAATTGTTTTTCCTCTCTCGCCAGCTGTTGTGTCGATTCTCTTGTATATTTTTGATACTGATGATGACACGTTGTTGACTGAGAATTCTAATTATTTGCAAAATATGTTAGATAATTATATATTACAAAAGTATAGAGCTTGTTCATCTTTAAAGCGAATTCTACAGAGTGTATTGCAGTAATCTAAGTAAAATTGTAAGGGCCTCAATAAAATTCCAATTGAAATTCTCTTATATCGCCTTATATGTAGCTCAAGGTTGAAATTTGGAATCTTTGGTGCTGAGTTTTGTTGTTTGCTTGCAGATGTTCCATTACCCAACTAGATAACATCATCAGTGTTGGTGATGGAGTGTGTCTGTTCTAGTTTTTCCTTTTTTGTTATAATGGTGTCTATATACTGGATTCAAACTTTTGGTTTTATGTGTGGGAGTGCCACAATTTCTAGATGCTGCATTATGGTTTCTGCTAAGAATCCTGAAAGTAGTGATCCCTTAGGTTTCTTTCTTATTTATCATATATTACACCACAGTCAGCACCTTTAAAAGAACATTAACTTCATATACTTCCTTTTCTAATCACTTTTGCAAATAGTTTGTTAACTGCTTTCCAACTATTAGGAAGTTTTAGCCCTACAGGTTTTACAGCATTTAGTGTTTCCTTTAATCCTTAGTGAAAAAAAATTAATTATAAATTGAAGAATTTTTTTAAAAGTTTTTAAAAAACCAGCAAAAGAGAGATTTTAGAAATTACAAATTCACAGAGTCCAAATTTGAAATAAGATTTTTGAATTAATTATAAAGCTCCTCCTGTAGGAAAATGCTTTTGTTTTGAATTTTTAAAACAAAAAAAAGATTAAAAATTGGACACTAGAGGAAACCAAAGATTATAATTAAAAGAATAGTCAAACTCAATTTACAATTGCAAAATGAACCAAAAATCTTTTAACATTTGACATGTTGGAAATCTTTTAGAACGATGGATCCAGGAATTAATTTAAAGAGTCTAAAACAAGGGAGAAGAACACATTTTCTCTGACAAGACTGAGATTGAGTTGAAAGTGGATCTAAAAATGACAGGCTTCAAGAATTACAGGAGAAAAGATGATATACTGAACATACAAAAGAAACAAGCTGAGGTGGCGCAGTGGGTAGAGTGCAGTACTGCAGGCCACTTCAGTCAGCCACTTCAGCTGACTGCTATATCAGCAGTTCAGCGGTTCAAATCTCACCGGCTCAGGGTTGACTCAGCCTTCCATCCTTCCGAGGTGGGTAAAATGAGGACCCGGATTGTTGTTGGGGGCAATATGCTGACTCTGTAAACCGCTTAGAGAGGGCTGAAAGCCCTATGAAGCGGTATATAAAAAATCTGCTATTGCTATATTGCATTAATAATTAAAAGAGATATACAAATAACAAATCAAGACAGTGCCCTGGATAATCTTTTTAATTAGATTTACAGGAGAGACTTGTTAAAATTTTGAACAATTTTGTGAGAGGGATCCAAGAAAAAATAAAAATAAATCTATTTCTAATACATTATTTGAAGTAATTAAAAATTAAGATTATTAGAAGTAAAAGGAAAGAATATAAAGCATTTAATCAAGGTTAAAATAAATATGTTATTTCTGGTACCCCTTAATTTTATTGATCAGAACTGAAATGACTAGGCTTTATGGATTGTTTACCGATAAGAAATGGTATATGAGAAGAGCTCATTTGTTTGTACTTTATATTTTATATTTGTATTTTATATACTTTATATTTGTACTATATATTGGTACTTTATTTTTTTCTCTATCTATTTTTCCTTTTTTCTTTTCCGCATCTTCTTTCTTTTTATTCTTCTACTTTTCCTCAGTTTATATTAGCATTTTCTATTCTAATTCTTACCTCTGAATTACCTGGATTTACTAGCTTAGTTAGTAGCTCTTCTTCTAGTCAAGCAACTTGCACAGTCTATCCTGATCAACTTCGTTTTCTCAGTTTTGTTTTGCTTCTTGCTATTATTCTTTGCTTTAATATAAAAATGAGGAGAAAATTTAAGTGGATGCAACACATTAGAAAAACATGTGGGTTGCTTAATTTGTGGTTCAGTAGAAGTATTTCAATAAGTTCTCCATAAATACTAGCTGTGTTTTAGAAAGTGTATGAATCTTGTAGTTCAAGGCTGTCAAACTTCCTACCCATGGGCTGGATGTGTCATGCGCTGGCCATGCCCACGCCCAATTTAGCGATGGGGGGGAAGTCCCTATACATCACGTGGCACTGCCATGACAACATGAGTTTGACAACCCTGCTGTAGCTGTTTACGATTTTTTGAACCCAGAAAAAAACTGAATTCAGTAAATCATAGTTAATTAAGCATATAAAATGCATATATGAAAGGGAAACACAGCCATTGTTATCATCGTTAATTAAGCATATAAAATGCATATATGAAACGGAAACACAGCCATTAGTTTCTGTTACAGGTCATTGGAAGAAATAAAACATATGCATTGAGTAAACCATGAATTAACTTGTTGTAGAGAACATAATTCGTCACAAATTTTATATAAAACTATTACTTATATCAATATTAAATGTTTGCCTAAAGTAAAAGGAACATATTCCAATCCCCTAATTATTTTAGATGCATTATAGTCCTTTAAACTTAAAATACTACATTTTTAACCTCAATTTTTAAATGTCTGATTTGAGAAGTAAATCTTAACAGCCAACAATTATATATGTAGTCATCAAAGGATAAAGGTGTGAAGAGTTCTTGATATTTTGGGTCAACAGTGTAGTTTTGGATTAAACTCCAAAGGCTCCAACAAGTAAGGCCAGTGAAAAGAGTTGAGAAAGAGAATGATATCTTTAAAATGTCTGGTTATCTACTATGATAGCTTACTCCTAATCTAGTGGTGAAATATAAAAATGCTTTCCCCCCTACTTTTTAAAGCATTCTTTTCCTGCCTATTTGCCTGAACCGGCAGGAAAAAAATGCTTCAAAAAGTGGGGGGAAAGCTTCCAATGATCACACAGATCATCTGTGAGCCGCACGAACGTCGGAAGCTCCCCCCCTTTTTAAAGCATTTCTTTCCTGCCGGTTTGGGTGAATAGGAACACGGCTCACAGCTCAGCCACGCGATGCTCGGAAGCTTTTTTTTTTTTACTACTGGTTCACAGAACCAACGACAATCACGTCTACCGGTCATTGGTGGGATTCAAATATTTTAATAATCGGTTCTCTGCCCTAATGACCAGCTGAGTAGGCGGGGCTCAGTGGTCATGTGACTGTGTGGGTATGGCCAATTCAATGTCACTCAGGTCAATGGGCGCTTCGCATTAGCTGTTACAATGTAATAAAGGTTAAACAGAGAAGCAATTTCTGTAAGCAGGGCAATAAACATTAGGCTAGAAACAACACCAGAATGTTTCCTTCTTGTCTTTCTTACAGGATTATCCCTGTAAAGTGGAAAAACACAAAAGGAGATTTCTTCCAACAACCGCTTATCCAAACTGCTTAGAAAGCTAATAACCGGTTCTCCCGAATAGGTGTGAACTGGCTGAATCCCACCACTGCTACCAGTTCACATGAACCGGTGCAAATCGGTAGCATTTTACCCCTGCCCTAATCCCTGTTACTGACTGAGGTTATAACTGTTCAAATTAATTTTAATTGCTAGACAAAATATAAAGAAAGTATCATTTATTCCAGCAGGCTGCAGTCCACATGTCCCACTTTAAACTTCGAAGTACTCCCAAACGATGCTGTTGAAATTCAACAACAAAATGGCTTAATTTGGAGGATGCCTTTTCATGTTGGGAAACAATTAAAGAAAGGTGCAAAAATTTGTACACAGGCCTGTAGGAAGTGAATCATTTTCATCTTTAAAGTAAACCTTTGTCCTAAACAATATAAGAAATGATTCAATATTTCTTAGACTTGTTCTGTTCTTTTTGTTTTTGGAGACCTCTTATAGATTACTGACAGCTCATTGGAAACAAGTCAGAACTCCCAATCTAAAAAAATGTTGCTCACACCTAGTTTATAGTTTAACTACTATAGTATCAGCATTAGTTACAGAATTATACTTTAATCATAAAAACTTTTTAGTAAGAATTTCTTAAGGCAATATATATTGTATTTTTCGCAGTATGAGATTCTCCTGACTATAAGATGCACATTAGCTTTAGAGGAGGAAAACAAGAAAAAAAAATCTGCCTCTGCCTCCCAGTATCCATCCGGTATTGGTTCCACCACAAAAGCGCGTAGGACAAAATCGCGCTCGACAAAAGCGCGCTGTGACGTCATCACAGCGCGACGAAAAAGATCGAAAAAATGTAAAAATAAAGCTAAAACCTTCCCCTAACCCCCCCAAACCTAACCCTAAACCTAACCCTAACCCTAACTCTTAACCTAACCCTAAACCTAACCCTAAACCGTCAAAGGCGCGATTTTGTCGATCGCGCTTTTGTCGTCCGCGCTTTTGACGGGTCACGCCGGTATTCATCTGGCTAGCATCCTTGCAGCAAACAGCCTGGTCAGCTTCAGCACATTATCGCAGCCCCAGCATGTGGCTCGTCAGGGCTCTGCCCTGTTGCGCCCACCACTGGTTAACTGAGCTGAGCTGCTGCCAACAGTGGAAAATGCTGGAGCCTTCATTGCCAAGCAGCTGATTGGCGGTTGGATCTGCCTCCCAGAATACAGCCGATCAGCTGTTTTAAGTGGTGGGGATTGCTGCCGCCACCTATCACTGCCATTTGCCATCACGAATTCGCTGCTGCCCATTCACTGCTGCCACCTGTTCGCCACTGATTGCTGCTGCACATTCATTGCTACTCTTCGCCGCCAATCGCTGCCACCTGTTTGCCACTGCCGAATGGGCAGCAATAGGCACTGGCAATCCCCACCCCCTAGAACAGGTGAGAAGCGGTGTTCCGGGTGGCTGATCCAACCACCAATCAGCTGCTCGGCAGCAAAGGCTCCAGAGTTTTCTGGCAGTGGCAGCGAATGCCACTGCTGCACCAACCTCCCTTCTCCCCCGTCACAATATTCGCTCTATAAGATGTACAGACATTTCCACCACATTTGGGGGGAGTATGTCTTATAGTGTGAAAAATACAGTCCATCGATTTGTAAAGGTTTCTTTGTATCTTTTTCACTGTAGCTATATTTGTAGAAGCAATCTGAAAATAAATTCAAGCACTACTTATATTTGGCTGGTATGATTAGCCAACCTGAAAGAACAGTACTTCGGATATTCGTTTAGTCTTTCTTAATGCTTTTGTGTAACACGAGTTACCGTATTTTTCGGAGTATAAGACGCACCGGAGTATAAGACGCACCAAGATTTTGAAGAGGCAAATTAAAAAAAAGTTTTTGCACTCTGCAGACCTCCCAAAAATGGCCTGTTTTTCGCAAAAATGGGCCGTTTTTTTTTTAAAAAGAGCATGAATAGTCTTTAGGAGGCTTGTAGAGTGCTCGGGGGGGGGGTCAAAACCAAGCAAAAATTATTTTCATAAATAAAAGGGCATGCATAGCCTTTAAGAGGCTTATAGAGTACTCCTGGGGGCTGTGGGGCAAACTTGAGCAAAAGACAGCCCATTTTTCACTAATTTCTGCCCTCCCCAGCCCCCAGGAGCACTCTGGAAGCCTCTTAAAGGCTATGCATGGCCATTTTGGTGAAAAGGGCGGGGTTTCAGGAGGCAAAAAATGATGTATTCAAGTGTATAATAACCCAAATTTTCAGCCTCTTTTTTGAGGGGAAAAGGTGTGTCTTATACTCTGAAAAATACGGTAGTTGATTATTATTTTTAAAGGCAAGGTACAGTTCAAGTAATTTCACATTAAAGTTTGTTCTCCAACAAATGTTTCTGACACTTTTATAGGGTTGCCAAGTAGATCTGTTTCTGATTTATTTAGGTGTAAAAGAATTTTCATACAAGAAATTGTCATTGGGTACATAGTACAACCAAAGATTATAAAATTACCTGCTGTTTTTAATATATAAAAGATAAATATAAAATATAAATATAAAATATACATTTTGAGGAATTCACATTTCATTCATACCTAACTGATGCAAAAGCTTTTCAGTGATCTCCAAAAACTAACCCACATAAACTGTTTGGTGGGGTTCCAAGTTAAAAGAAACAGTGCAGATCAAACAATCAGAGGTAACAGGATACCTTCTGTTGGGCCCAGGCAATTTGATGCTCTCTAGATGTTTGAGATTTCAGTTTCAATCAATCCCATCCAGTATAACCAATAGAAAGAAAATGTCAGACTGTACTCTGAAGTGTATGAAGGTACTTGGCCATCTGCTCCTATTTTAGTGTGTGCATATGAACACCAGTATCCTCCTGGCTTAAGAAAATATCTGATTAATATTGTCCCCCTGCTTTAAATTTGCACTAACTTATGTTTCTTAAATTAGGATTTTTTTCTAATTTGTAAAGAAGCCTATAAGAAGTTAGAGTGATTTTTATGAGTACTGGAGAAATGTAAGAGGTGTAGAAGACTTATTCTGAATAATTTTTGAAACATGCACAGCCCACTGTGGCAAATGTTTTTGGCACCGAGTGCCGAAACGGGAGTGTGCATGAACCTTTTTGGCACTGAGATGATCTGGTTACTGGTGCACATGTGTGCACGAAGACCTTCTGCCCAGTGTGTGCATGCATGCACTGGCTCCACCTAGCCTTTCAGGGGTCCTTGTGCCTCCCTGCCCGCCCCCTGGTCCCCATCGGGATGGTGGAACATCCCCACTGACGGCTCGATTCTGCAGTCTCGGACAGGGAGAGAAAGTTGGGAGGGGAATTCCGTCTGTGCAGGACTGAAAGTTATGAGAACAAGACCACTTTCCCCCTCTGTGGGTGACCTTCCCAGAAGAGGCATTGTTAGTCTGACATGAGAAATGGAGAACAGAGGATAAGAGATTGAGTGGTGGAGTTGAGTTGATAGCTTGCAGGCAGGGTTTGAAAAGACATCAGTTAACATTATAGTTATTAAAGGAGAAGATAAACCAGTCACAACAAAACAGGGATACCACAGATGAGGGGAAAAAGCTGGATTCTGGTAAGAAGGTAAAAGATGTCTGGCCGCTTTCTCTCTTTCCTTTCCCCGCTCCTCCTCCTCCAGACAAAAGCTGTGCTTTTCATCTGTCAATTGCAGCAACCTGCCCTGGATTTACTTTGACAGTGGCAGGGCTTCAGGGATGATCAATCCCCATTCATGGTGAAGCAGAGAAGGCAGAAGGCAATCCTTCCCCAGCAGACCAGATCTGCCTGGTGGAGGTGGGGTAGGGACCCGAGCAGTGCCAAAAGCAACTCCCACCCGTCTCTCATACACACACAGGTTTGATAAGATTGATCTCTCACTCTCTCACTGTCAAGCCGGCCTCCCACAGCAACCAAGAAAGAAACCACTTAATTTTGCAGAATTAAGAGTACTTTTACTGGTTATGAAAAGATAGCAGCTAAGCAAAGCAAGATCTGAGGCAAAAGCATGCGAAATCATAGATATCAATATGTGACCAACCCCCTCCCCCCCAGTAACCCTCATCCCACTGTCCAATCTGCAAATCGCTTAGGTGTCATGTGAGTTTCATATGACAGAGCCGAGGTGGCGCAGTGGGTAGAGTGCAGTACTGCAGGTCACTTCAGCTGCATGTTATCTGCAGTTCAGCGGTTCAAATCTCACCGGCTCAGGGTTGACTCAGCCTTCCATCCTTCCGAGGTGGGTAAAATGAGTACCCAGACTGTTGGGGGCAATATGCTGACTCTGTAAACCGCTTAGAGAGGGCTGAAAGCCCTATGAAGCGGTATATAAGTCTAACTGCTATTGCTATTGCTATCTTCAAAGAGCATCATCAGGTTGGTATGCAGGACAGTTGGCCTTGACCAACATCAAGCACTAGTCTCCAGCATGTGCAGTAGACGGTGAGAACAAAACTCCCTTTTTACAATCTCTCCTGTACTAAAACTTCCCCTCCCAAATACCAGGCCCCCCTCCCCTTTTCAATGGCAGACGAAAGCAAATAGCAAAGCAGAGGCTGACACTCACCCTACCTCATGGTGGCAGTACCAGTCATGTTCTCCATGGTGGCCTGAGTCTGATCCGTCCTCCACCACCACCCACATCGTCTTGCTTCATTTGTCTTCATTCTTCACCACTTCTCCTTGCTCCCTGACATAATGGAGCAGGAGGCTAGGGTCCTGGCTGGAGCTGTTGGAGCCGCCCCAAACAGAGGCAGTTGTCAGGAAGTTGATGGCCTGGCTGCAGGGCACTCAAGTAAGCCAATGTGGGGCATGGAGGCAGCTCTGGAAACCCCGCCTTGCTTCATCCTCCAACCCCCATCACCTGCTTTCCAGTTTTTTCACTGCCGCCATACGCAGGGCAACAAAAGTAGTCTATGGGACTAGTTAAAAGAAATAGTTCAGACCTTCCAACTTCTCACAAAAAATATTGTGAAGTTGGAAGGTCTGAACTATTTTTTTTACCTTAGTCCCACAGACTATTTTTGTTGCCCTGCAGTGGCAGTGGCAGTGAAATGGGCCTGTGCGCACGTGCCACTGCCAGGATGGCATGGGCTGGCCGAAGCCATGCAGGCCAGCACCTTACCATTTTCAGGATGGCTGCACAGATTGGGTCTGACCTCATCACGGGCCCATGGGCCATGCTCCAGGGGGATGTGTAATATAGTGAGCCTTCTGTCTTTTGTTATTCTAATAGTAGTGGGTAAATCCTATTATGTCATAAAGGTCCTGTCTTGTCCTTAGAGCTGGGTGGGAAATGTAGATTTCAGGAGTCTTTGTTTTTCTGCTTTTAATCCCTTCTGGGGGAACTGGGATGAAGGTGTTTTGTTTATGAATAGGCTGGCCTGGATTTCTTAATGAGCACACAATATCCATCTCTAAAGACTTCAGGCATCTGTTGGAGGCTGTTTCTTATAGCACTGGGATGCTGAACCCATGGCACGCATGCCAGAGGTGGCACGCAGAGCCCAGATCAGATCTCCATGGTGTTTCTTTCGTGAGCTTCTATTTCCCTACAAACGATGAAACAGAAACTCATGAAAGAAAAATATCTTACCTTTTGCTGTGCTACCGGCGATGGGATGCCCAGACTCCCGCTGGCCAGCTGGTCTTCGGGTGTCTGCTGCGCATGTGCGCATGTCCATGCATGCGCAAGCACATATCTGTGCATGCACACATTCATGCATGTCCATGCATGCACATGTTTGCATGCATACATGCACCTTTCAGTTTGGGCATGTGTGTGTGCAGTTTGTGCGCAATTCGGTGTCTAAAAGGTTCACCATGACTGCTATAGCAGGAAGACCAGGGTTGCTTTCTGCCTTTAAGAGCATGTTTCTCCATTTCTCCTTTGGGGAAATATAATATTCTACTTCTTTTACTATTAAGAATAACACAAAAAATAATCTGGGGAGGGGAGCTTTCCTACATCAACTTTACCCATATTGCCAGATCATAGTGGTTATAATCCTTAAGCATCAGATCATAGTGGTTATAATCCTTAAGCATTTGGGGATCCACTTGTTTTACAGTCTTAAATTACTATATTTTTCAGAGTATAAGATGCACTCCCCCCCCTACAAGAGGGTGGAAATATTAGTGCCTCTTATACACTGAATACGGCCATTTTTATCTCCCAAAACACTCCTTTGCATCCCATTTTTGTGAAAAATGAGCCCATTTTTCACAAAAATGGGGCATCTAGAGGGTTTGGGAGACATACAGAATGCTCCTGGGGGCTGGGGAGGGCAAAAATAGGATGGGAAGGGGTTGGGGGGCCAAAATGGGTCTGTTTTTTGCAAAAAGGGGCACGTTTTTCACAAAAATGGGATGCACAGAGGGTTTGGGAGGCCTGCAGAGTGCTCCTGGGTGCCAGGGAGGGCAAAAACTATTTTCTTTTGTTTTCCTCTTCAAAATCTGGGTGCATCTTATACTCCAGTGTGTCTTATAGTCTGAAAAATATGGTGTACCCTGTTAAATTCCTCATCTATTGTTTCATAAGGTTCACTTGCTTTCCTTTAGCCCAGAGGCTGTATGGAAGGCACTATTTTCATTTTCACAAGAGAGTTGTAATTTCCCTTATTTGGGGCTCCCTGGAAGTTTTAGTTTGTAAGTCAGCCAGTGCTGAGAAGAAAGAGATTGTAGTCCAAAGCAGCTGGAGGACAGCAGATTGAAAAAAGACTACTGTGGGATAAAGCTGTGCTCTGACATGCTAACTGCCACTGGCAGCTAAACCTGCTCAGGAGTGTAGGAAGATTAATGTATGAGTAGAACACATAATAGGCTTTTCAAGTTCATCTAGGTCTAGGAAGAAACGCTTAGGGAAACATTATTAAATAATTGTTATTACATAGTGGGAATCGTAAGTATAAAGAACTTTAGTAAATGTCAGTCCTCTACTCCAGGGATGACATAATCATGTCATCACGGTAGCATCATGTGACGTATCAGGACTTTTTCCCCTTTTGGTAAACCAGGCATTGGTGTGGCCAGCGCGTGATACATCTGACCCACAGGGCGGGAGTTTAACAGCCCTGCTCTACTCAGATCTAAAAGAAAGTCTTGCGTAGTATTACATTAGGTGATGGTTTCTGCATAGATTCTGCACAGCTAGGAGGCAGTACCCATTTAAAATTTTCTGAGGTAGAAGTATATCCCTAAACCAAGCACTGGTGAATAAAATTACCTATCCCTCACAACTTTCTTGAATATGGAGACTTTATATGGCATCAACCCTAGTTGAGTGGTGTTAGACAATGCTAATAAGTGACTATTGGGAAATAGCCTAAATGCAGATTGCAAGCAATTTTAAAAATGGGGAAAATGTCACCAGGCCTGGGGATCTGAGGAAACTAGAAATCTGTCTCATTGACTCCACTATTGGAGTGGATATATTTATTCTCTCTCTGCCTGGAGTTTGCATATTTTTTGCAATCTGAATTTAGGCCATTTCCCCTAGTCACTTATTAGGATCTTCTAACACCATCCAGGCAGGGCTGATGGCATATAGTTTATCCCGTCCTCGTTCCTGTTATATTGATATACAACTTGGTACAGCCAGTAGTACCAAGCCAGTGGTACCTTGGTACAGCTTGGGAGCTGGAGGTAGGTGACTGGTGGCCAAATGCATGAGTAAAACCCATCTGACCAGCCATTTGTTCAAATGTCATCTTTTGAACCACTTGCCTTTAAAACAAATTAAAGGCAGACAGTTTTCTTCACTGAGGGAATTGAAGAGGTGAAAAAAAACCCCCTAGGCTGATGTCTATTCATTTAATACAGTTCAAGAAATCCCAAGCGGCGGGAAAAGGTAATAATTGGGAGAGTATCACTGTCAGGTGACAAAGGAAACGCTCAAACTACTGCGCTGGGAAGAAGAGACTGGGCGGGTAGACAGCTGGGTCAGGGTAAAGCCTGGTAATTGAGTGTTAATTGACCCTAAACACTCCTTTTTTCCCCAACTTCCCTTGTAAAATCATCCTCCGATTCGACTACAGCAGGTTGGGGCTTCTGCCCCTGTGGCGGGTGGAATGAAGTTAGCAGAATTTCCTTCCCTCCCGGTAAGCATCTCTGGCATTTCCCACTCTCTCCCCTCCGCATCTTCCCTGAAAGTTCCCAAAGAAGCCCCCCGAGAAAAGAGACAAAGGACGCTCTTCTGCACCACTGCCGAGGAGAGGACGGGGCGAAGGGAGGCAGAGCGCGCGGGTGGTTTACTCCGGTACGGCTTTTTTTTTTGGGGGGACATCCTCCACATTCCGCCTACGCACACCCTCGCTTTCCCACCCTCAGCTCCTGCCTCCTTTACGAGTGCGCACACGCAAACGTCCGCTGCTCCTGGAGAGCAATAACGGGAGCGACAAGCTGACCGTCCACCAGAGGACTTCAGTTCGGTTTCCTCGCTGTAAGCAGCCTTTGTTCTCGGGTGAGCGGGTTGCCTTCGTTGGCTGCTGCTCCGTGGAAGTAGCTTCTCTGCTGTCGGCGGTTCCCCGCTTCCTCAGTCTGCAAAGTAGGCTGAATTTAGAGGAACGCGAATAGCCGAGAGACAGCGAGCTGTAGATAGATAGCCGCCAAAGAAAGAGGCCCGAGGGGGCATTTTCTCATCACGCGTAAGTCCCAGCAGTTACACTGTATATCCAAAGTCTAAGCGAAGTGATGCAGGGGTAGAGAACTCACACGAGGCATTTACTCGTATTTAATCGGCATTTACTTAAAGGGAAAGCAGACTTGCACTACCAAGTAAGAAAAGTAGCTGTGCTATTTTTAAATTTCCACTTATTTTAATGGGAGACGTTCGCCTCTGCTTGATTTGTTTTTCTTGATAATTGCTAAGTCTTAACAATCTGCCTTATAAAATGTAAAGGCAAAATGAGTGTGTGTGTGTACGAGAAACTAAATCTGCGAACTATATCTCTTCAGATTTGAACTGGTGTCATTTAAATTGTCTTCCAGTCAAAACTATTGTTCATGCACTGCTTACACTTGCAGGAAAACCACTAACAGTTGTGTTTGCAGAATGTTTCTGTCGTATGAAATGAGCATTAGAAGCTGCCTTTAGCAACAAAGTTGGCTATCTTGGGTTAATAATTATCTGCATCTGTGAAAATGTCCCTTAAGACAGTTTTCTTCATAATAAATTTAATCAGTATTTTCTTAATAAATCTTCTGATTTCTGTTAAGGCACATGCTGAATAATTCCATTAATCTAATTAGCTGTTGGCTAATGAGGATTATAAATGTTCTTCACATGTGCCTAAGTTTAAAGTTTCATTTTGTTTTTTCGTACAATGCTTACATTGTGTCATCTTTGTACTAAAAAAAGTCTCTCACCGTGCATGCTGCTTGGTCTATTTATAAACGAAAATTTGCTTAGATGGAACTAGAAGACTAGTACCAAAGATTCTTCAGAGCTAAAATTGGAATGGTGCTTTGTGGAATTGTGTTCTTCCTTCTAGTATAATATTCAGCATTATTTTAGGGTATTTTCCTATCCAAAACTGCTAGAAATATACTTACGCTCTTCAGGTTCTAATGACAATTGTTTATGATTACAGAGTATCTTTTCTAGGTTGTATGAATGCTTAATTCCAAATAAGGACACATGTTGCTATAAATGTACTTAGAATTCCAGAAGTGGCTTAATTGGAAAGGACCAATGTGACAATATTACCTGAATAACCTTGCCACCACGCAAGATGTCTCATAAATTGATTCCTTGCTGACTACCAAATGTATATGTGATATTGAATCATTGGACGGTATGTAACAAATTGAAAATGAACCAATGTGCAAAATTCAGTCCAGTTCAACCAGAAAACCCCCTTCTTTTCCAAGTTTAGAAAAAATGTGATAAACTAAAATCTAAAGCTGAACCATTTACAGAGGTGAGACTTCAAGCAAGTGCCTTCTTGTCTAGGGAACTCATGGGATGTCTTGGACCCCTTAACATATATCAGTTGTCCTTGTGAGTTCCTGAAATTAAACATGGTAAAATATATTAAATGATAAAATAGTCTCTTGAGAAACTTTAGTAAGAACTCAGGATCATTTATTTCTTGCCATATGCCCTAGTTAAACCAAACTGAGATAAAGTAAGAGTAAGGTTCAACATTTAGGCAAGAAAAACAAAATGCACAGGTACAGTATAGGTGGTACCTTGCTCAATAGTAGTAACTGTGAGAGGGATCTTGGAGTTCTAGTGGACAACCATTTAAATATGAGCCAGCAGTGTGCAGCAGCTGCCAAAACCAACACAGTTCTAGGCTGCATAAACAGAGGGATAGAATCAAGATCACGTGAAGTGTTAATACCACTTTATAATGCCTTGGTAAAGCCGCACTTGGAATACTGCATTCATTTTTGGTTGCCACGATGTAGACAAGATGTGGAGACTCTAGAAAAAGTGCAGAGAAGAGCAACAAAGATGATTAGGGGACTGGAGACTAAAACATATGAAAAACGGTTGCAGGAACTGGGTTATCTCTAGTTTAATGAAAAGAAGGACTAGGGGAGACATGATAGCAGTGTTTCAATATCTCAGGGGTTGCCACAAAGAAGAGTGAGTCAAACTATTCTCCAAGGCACCTGAGTGTAGAACAAGAAGCAATGGGTGTAAACTAATCAAGGAGAGAAGCAACTTAGAACGGAGGAGAAATTTCCTGACAGTTAGAACAATTAATCAGTGGAACAGCTTGCCTCCAGAAGTTGTGAATGCCCCAACACTGGAAGTTTTTAAGAAGATGTTGGATAGCCATTTGTCTTGAAACTGTATAAGGTTTCCTGCCTAGGCAGGGGGTTAGACCAGAAGACCTCCAAGGTCCCTTCCAACTCTGCTATTGTATTGTAAAGTAAATAGTTGGTAAATCTTTTTGATAGAAAAAATATTGTTTTCTCTCTGAGTATACATTGAACTGTTGGAAAAATTCCTCCTATATCAAAGTATATTAACATTGCATTTCATACTTTATCAATAATATGCCTTACCCATCTGGGAGCAGGTGCTAACCACTTGTTAAGTAGAGTTCAATTGTATAAATGTTCAACTTAATTGCATACTAGTAAAAGTTAAGTTAATCTATCTCATGTTAAAAGTATTGTGTGCATGTATTGGGACCAATATTAAAGTTTTAGATGACTTTTTGACTAAAACAACTATTCATATATCTTGAGAGAGCATTAGTAATCTGGCTGTAAGATTGAGAGTTTTTTGGTTTTTCGTCCAAGTTGTGATTTTACAGGCTAACCCTGCCTTTCATAATGCTGGCTGGGAATGAAAAGAAGTATAATCCACCACTCTAAGAGGGCGCTGGTTTGAGGAAATCTGGGCAAAATGATATGCCATCTGGCATAATTTTGTATGCTCATTTGACCTGGAAGTGATAGTGCAGTTCAATGTTCATTAAAAAACAGAAAGAGTTTGCAAAATTAGAAAGGTATGCCACAGAAATAAATTTGATTTATAACTAAATGAATTCTAAAACTCCAAGGATTATTGGGTAAATCAGCTCTATTTTGTCATCTTTGATCCAAACATATACAGATAGTCCTCGAGTTACAACCAAAGTTGAGCCCAAAATGTATGCTGCTAAGTGAAACATTTGTTAAGTGAGTATGCCCAATTTAATGACTTTTCTTGCCACAGTTGTTAAGTGAATCAGTGTGTTTGCTAAGTTAGTAACATGGTTGTTAAGTGAATCTGACTTCCCCATTGATTTGGCTTGGCAGAAGGTTGCAGAAGCTGATCGCATAACCTCGGAACACTGCAACCCCATCATAAGTATGAACCAGTTGCCAAGCGTCTGAATGTTTATCATGTGACCATGGGGATGCTGCAATGATTGTGTGAAAAACGGTCATAAATCACTTTTGTAATTTTGAATCGTCACCAAATGAATTGCTGTAAGTGGAGAAAAACTTGTACTTGTTATTGTCAAGGAAGTTCACAATGGTTTGGCAGTATAATTGTCTAAAGCAGGGGTGTCAAACTCAAGGCCCGTGGGCCAGATCCGGAGTGCTTAGATCTGGCCTGTGTGGCTGCCCTAGAAACAGCAAATGACCTCTGGCAGCAAAAACAGAGCTCCATTTTTGCTGGCAGAGGGGTGCAGGAAGCTGTTGCAGCCAAAAATGGAGCTTGCGAGGGCCACTTGTGGCCCTCCAAGCTCTGCTTTTGCAGACAGAAGGTACAAGAGGCCATCACAACTGAAAACAGAGCTCTGGAGCCTGTTTTCATTGGCGGAGCACTTGGGCCTCCACAGTCGACCCAAACATGAGTGACATCAAGCTGGCCATGCCCACCTGGCCACACCTACCCCAGCCCCCTGAGGTAAAACACAACCATAATGTGGCCCTCAATGAAATCGAGTTTGACACCCTTGGGCTAAATTATTTCATACTTGAAAGTGTGTATACATGTTACTTATGCAGGACTTAATTTAAAGAGCACAACTTTTTAAAAAAGCATCTATGTAATAAGACTAAATCTATTTTTTTTTTAATGAAGAAGTCACAAGGGCCCATGTTCTTCATCAATTGGCTGTTTTATATATAGCTGGGTTTAGGAATATAAAATCATGTTTGGTTAATGACATCATTCAGTGTATTTGCCAAATAATTGTGGTATCTATGTATTTCAGTTTTTTTTTTAAATTGTTCTGTCTGAGCAGTATTGAACAGCTGTGGCTTGTGGTATCTTGTGATGACTTTACAACAGTTCAGATTCTTTCCACTCTGGGGTGAATGAACAATGATGTCATTTTCTGCCTTCAAAGCTTTAACCTTTAAGGTATTCTTAACCCTGGGGAAGTGGAAGTTTCCCCAAAAGTCCATTCTAGCATGGAACTGTTGATTCAAGCACATTCCAGTGTTTAAAAGACTTAGCCCCCAAATGTCTTTTTGTGGTCAGAACTAGCTAGAAATGATATTTTAAGGAATAGGGAACAGACATTTTACAGAATATTTTTTTGTGTTAATTTCTTTTCCTTATTGAGACCACATGTCTCTGATATGGCATATTTTAATACATACTATATTTGGCTAGAAAGTCTAAAATGCATTATTTTAATTCCTTGGATAGGTTTTTTTCAGAAGGTATGGGTCAGGTTTATGTACATTATAATAGCCCTTTTGAACCAATGATGATTTCTTACGATGGACATGTATATGAACGAGAAGAGCTCATGACTTCTATTGGTCTTTGTTCTAATAAGGCAGACTGAGATTTAGCCGAGACTATGAGCCGAGGTGGCGCAGTGGTTAGGGTGCAGTACTGCAGGCCACTTCAGCTGACTGTTATTTGCAGTTCAGCGGTTCTAATCTCACTGGCTCAAGGTTGACTCAGCCTTCCATCCTTCCGAGGTGGGTGAAATGAGGACCCAGACTGTGGGGACGATATGCTGACTCTGTAAACCGCTTAGAGAGGGCTGAAAGCCCTATAAAGCGGTATATAACTCTAACTGCTATTGCTATTGCTATTACAGTGTGTGTATACATATATACAGGTGAAACTCAAAAAATTAGAATATTGTGCAAAAGTTAATTTATTTCAGTAATGCAACTTAAAAGGTGAAACTAATATATGAGATAGATCCATCACATGCAAAGCAAGATAATTCAAGTGATTTGTCATAATTGTGATGATTATGGCTTACGTTTCATCTGTACATGTTGGAATTGTGGTTGTTTAAGGGAAAGAGAAGAATAGTCTCTTTAATCCTTACAAAAATGATTAGCCTTTGCCTGGAGGAATATATGTACTGAATTACATTTTTTTAAAAAGAGAGTTGAAGTATCATTCTTTATTGTAACTGATCTTTCTTTTGGACTTGGATTTTCATTTTTTTGCATATGTGTGTGCAGTAGAAAGCAGGGGAATGAAATATCACATTGCTGATGTGTTCAGTGCAAAAGACAGATTTGTATTCTTTTCCACTATATGATACTGAAAAGCAGAACATGTATATGACTTCTGGAAAGAAATGATGAACTGAAGATAACTCTGCTAAAAGCATGTAGATTGGCTCTTTCTGTCAGAGGATTTGAGATTACCTCCAAGTGCTTTAGATGGTTACTCTTCACAAAAAGAGCACAAGACCAAGGTCTCTATTGATTTTAGAGGTCTGGGCGATAGCCATCTTTCTCAAACCAAGGTTGGCACCTTTACACTAGCTTGGCATATTTACTTTTATAATTACTTTCAGAAATTGTTAATTGCTTTTTGGCTATTAGAAACCTTTGGATGCACCAAAGGTGCTTTTTCAGGAGGCAACTGGACTTTCTTGTTTTTTCTTTGAAGATGTTTTGCTTCTCATCTAAGAAGCTTCTGACAGGATGGTGGGGATTGGAAGGATTTATATTCCTTGCAGACAGCTGGTCATTTGCATCCTTTTAGAGGGTTGTTGAAGCACTTGGAGGTTTATCTGTGTCCTCAGGATCTGAGTAGTGCTCCTGGTTCCTGTAGTCTGCAATTTTTCCTCTGAAAATCCATTCCTCTCCAGGTGGGGAAGGCATCCTTTCTCCGTTCCTCTGAAGCAAAGAGCCTCGTAGTACCTGAGGTACCCAGGGCTCGGATTCCTTTGCCGACGCGAGGTCCTAGTTGTCTGGAGCGAAAGATCGCTTGGCAGTCCCTTCGTGTGTCGCCAGAAATGTTGTAGAAATGAGACCAAACCAGCTCTTTGTCGAAGGGAAAGGTTTATTGTGCAAGTTTCAGCAGCGATAGCTCAAGCAGAATCTACACCCCGAAGGGCAGTTTGTTACAGGTTTTTATACTTTATCAGGCAGGATATTGATCATTCTCCTAAACGCACATTCTTCCCATGTCATGTATGCCTTGTACACATTAACAGGATATCTTGATTGCCTTATGAGGATAGAATAATACCAATTTTTTGGGTAGACCTAGTCAGGTAGATAAGGTATTTAATCCCCTGTGGAATGGATAAGGCTCGTGGCATTCTTGTCCGGCTTAACTTTACATTTTATGTTAAACCTTTACTTTAGGGTAGAATAAAATATTTTAATTTTGGACATTTTGAATGATATTTTTGAACAATGGACCCAGAAATCAATATTGCCTACCTCTATAGATGGACTATGTTTAAAATGTTACTGAAGAGGAACAAGTTTTACTAGACAAGATATCTTGGTTTTTTCCAAAAATGTGTTCTTGCATGTCACCTATGTAAAAAAAAAAATTGCAGAAATTATAAAAGCACAGACTTTTTGTCAAGCTAGAAAAATGTACATTTGATCTGCCTCAATTAGCCTTTTTGGTGTACAGAATTGCATTATAAGGCAAGATGGATCCAGAAGAGGTACAATCTGTTCTGTTTCAGTAGAGGAACGTCCCTCTCCTGACAAAAGTGCAGTATTTTATGGGCTTTGCCAACTTCTGGAAATTCACCCCTAATTTTGCTGATCATGTAAAACCACTGTCTTAGCTTTTACGAAAGAGTGGATAGTTCTCTTTATGGACTCAATAGGAAGCGGCATTTCAAGAACAAATTTGGGAGATAGGGCAATGAGATACAGTCAAGGATGAAGAGTTAGATATAGGACTGCAGCAGAATATGGATACAACAGGAAGCCCAGAAGAAGATCCTAGTATTTTTGCGATATAAAAGGAATGGCAGAAGAGAATTGTATTTTCAGACTTGCAAGATTCTGTAATAGTGATGCAGAATTAACTAATTTGGTCCCATTTCCTGTATGGTCCACCTTGATAGTCAGTCACTGTTCAGGAATAGGGTAGAAAGAGATGAGAAAACAAAATGTGGAGAGGATTGGAGTTGATGGTCTGATACACTTGTCTGAGAGCCCATTAAACAATTGTGTTCATCTTGAAAGGCAGCAAGTGGCCTCTGGCTATGTTTTGAACTGCTATTGTAGATTCTATTTGTCAGCAGTTTTAACTATCCTCTAAGAGCTTAAATTACATGGCCCAGTCAATACAAAATAAAACTTGACAGAACCCTAGTTATCCTGTCTTAACATATTTTTATGTACTATGTATAATATGCCAATTATGAAACAGAGAGTAAAAGGCTTTTGTCTTACCTTCCAAGAATATTATAACCATTAATAATTCTAGAGTCACATTACGATAGTCACCACAAAACAGTTGGAGTCATCATGATTTATAAAATGTTATTGGATGTCCAGATGGAAATTTTATAACTGGAGAATGAATTATTAATTTTATCCATTATTTTTACAGTGTGACTTTTGAAATATGTGTATTAATGGTTCCTCTAAATCTTTGCCCTAAGTTTGATTAATATATTTATGTTGTTTCTAGTTCTCAAATCAGGATGATCTTTGTTTTTATTCCGTAGAGTAAGAATTACATTTCTAATTTAAGTTTTACAAGACTGTGACAAGAACATAGTTTAGCCAAGCCTATTGTCCATTTGGAGTATTGGCACTGGAAGCTGTTCAAAAACGTATCAGCTTCTGTGGGGTAAGTTCAGTGGTAGGATTCAAATAATTTAACAACTGGTTCTCTGTCCTAATGATTTCTTCCAACAACCATTTTGCATCTTGGAGCGGAGGAAAGGGACGCGACAAGGAGGTAGTAAAACAGCAACCTTTTATTCAAGCAGAGTAACTATGATTCAACGTGGCGTGGTTCGCGCCAAACATTTATACCCCCGGGTTTGAACAATGAGCCAATGGGGCGTCGAGTAACCCGGCCAATCGGGGAAGGGATTGAACCGGCTCCACCCGAGAGCCAATCAGAAAGGGGGATCTTACTTCCCGCGCTAGTATTCAACACCCCTCCCCCCCTAGTTAAGCACCCTCAAGAAGGGCAAACATAATCCTGTAGATAGGTGGGACGATGACGCTCTCGTCCCGACCTTCGTAGCTCCCCGGCGGTTGTCGTCGGAAGGGGAATCGCCAGCGGAGACATGTCTGTAGCGGAACGGTGGTTCTGCGACGCAACCCCGAGGGATGGTGTGTCCGTGACAGCAGGAATGTCCGACGATTGACCCGTGCAATCTGGTTGGGATATAGGTTCAAAGTCTCGACAAAGGCTTCGAGGGAAAGAATAGCCAAATGAGGCGCGTCTATCCGAAAAGTTCGTATCGGCTTGTCCCCCGTTTCCCGAGGAGGGGAAGTCCGTTGGAGATAAAGTCATCGAGGGTAGCTCATGCTGAGGGCGAATGTCTGAGGGGCTCGGGCCGTCTGTTTCCGCGGGGAGGCGTCGCCTTAACTGGTCCAGGTGGCGCCTCCATTGCGTTCCGTCGGCCAAGCCGGCCCTGAAGGAACAGGGGCCAGTCAGAGCTGTGATGGTTGCGGGGACCCACCGTGGATCCCCAGAAAAGGAACGAGCCCATACGGGATCCCCTAACTTAAACGTATGGGAAGGAAGGGCCCCCAAGTTGCTCGGTAAATCCCCTGCGTAAAGTGGATGGAGCCTATCTAGGGGGGTTCGCAATCTCCTACCCATCAAGAGCTCCGCAGGACTTTTATTAGTTGTTGGACAGGGTGTAGAGTGCTGGCTCAAGAGATAGGCCGCCACTCTCTCCTGCCAGTCCCCCTGGTCCATGCGACCCAAGGCTTCTTTAGCTGAGCGAACTGCGCGCTCCGCCCTACCGTTACTAGCTGGATGATACGGGGCTGTGGCCGCGTGTCTAATCCCTTGTCCGGCCAGGAATTCTTGGAACATAGTGGAGGTAAACTGGGGCCCGTTGTCTGAAACTATCACATCCGGAAGCCCATGTGTGGCGAACATCTTACGAAGAGCCCTCACGGTACTCTCTGCTGTAGTGGAGGTCATGAGTACCAACTCCACCCACTTAGAGTAAGCATCTACCACTATCATAAAGTTTCGGCCGTGAAAGGGACCGGCGAAATCAATGTGTAAACGGGACCATGGGCCTCTAGGGATTTCCCACTCACGAGGGGCGGCTGTGGGGGGATTCGGCCTAGAATTTTGGCATATTCTACAACGACCTACATAATCTGCGATTTCGGAATCTAGCAAGGGCCACCACACATAACTGCGGGCTAACGCTTTCATTCGCGCTATGCCTGGGTGGTTTTTGTGAAGTGCAGGCAGGATTCGTGCCCGCAGGGCTGTGGGGATCACTACCCTATTCCCCCAAACAAGGCAACCCCCGTGAAGGGCAAGTTCAGCTTGTCGTGCCTTAAATGGTCGGAATTCTTCCGCTATCTTTTCTACGGGCCACCCCCTCAACACCCATAGAACTACTTGGGATAAAACGGGGTCAGCCTTTGTACAAGCTGCAACATCCGCAGCTGAAACGGGGAGGTCGGATTCAGCAATAGACAAAATGGAGAGAGAGGGCACGTGGGCTGTGTCCGTCTGTGGCAAGGGACAACGACTCAGGGCGTCTGCGTGCCCTAACTGCTTACCCGGACGATATAACAGCGTATATGAATACGCCGCTAAAAACTCAGTCCAGCGTGTCATGCGGGGAGACAAAATGGGGGGGGTTGGCTTATCGCCTGCCAATAGGCCTAGGAGCGGCTTGTGATCCGTGACAAGGGTGAAATTCCTACCGTAAAGGTAGTCATGGAATCGCTTAATGCCGGACACTGCAGCTAGGGCTTCTTTATCAATTTGGCTATAATTTCTCTCCGTTGAAGAAAGCGTCCGGGAGTAAAAGGCTATGGGGGCCTCTGAGCCGTTCGGGAGAACATGGCTCAGAACCGCCCCTATGCCATAGGGAGAGGCGTCACACGTTAAAACTAGGGGCATCCTGTCGCTATATTGAATTAGGACTGCTGACGAGGTTAAAACATCCTTTATAGCCGCGAACGCCTGCGCTTCACGGCTACCCCATTTCCAGGCCGCTGACCGGTCAAGCAGTCGGTGTAACGGTTCAGCTAACGACGCCTTGTGGGGAATAAAAGGGGCGTAAAAATTTAAAAGCCCCAGGAACGCCTGCAATTCCGCCCTAGAGGTGGGTGCAGGAGCGTTTTTTATGGCCGCAACTTTCGAGGGAGTGGGGTGAATGCCCTGTGCATCGATGAGAAATCCCAAAAACTCTACTTGGGAAACAGCAATTTCGCATTTACTGCGCTTTAGCTTCAATCCGGCCTCCCTAAAACGTGTAAGGACCTCCCGCAGTATTTTTTGGAGTTCCGAGTGACTAGAGGCTGCAACCAGGACGTCGTCAAAATAAGGAACGACGCCTGGGAGCCCATGGAGCAACCGCTCCATGAGGCTCTGAAAAATCCCCGGGGCGACCGAGACGCCAAATTGGAGGCGGCGGCAACGGAAAGCCCCGCGGTGGGTGACAATGGTCTGGGCTGTAGCCGCATCGTCGTCTACGGGAAGCTGCTGATAGGCCTGTGCCATATCCAGCTTTGCGAAAATGCGGCCTTGCCCTAAAGAATGGAGTAGATGTTGCACTACAGGAACAGAATATGGATTTGCCTGCAGGGCCAAGTTGATGGTCGGCTTATAGTCGGCACATATTCTCACCGATCCGTCGGGTTTGACCGGGAGAACTATGGGGGTTTCCCAACGGGCGTGATCTACGGGCTCTATTACCCCCTGCTCTAGAAGCTTATCCAATTCAGCGTCTACCTTTGCTCTCAATGCGAAAGGGACCCTACGCGCCTTCAGCCTAATAGGCGCGACCTGGGGATCGAGGCAAAGGGAAATGGGGGTGCCCTTGTAACAGCCCAATTTCCCATCGAACACATCTGCGAACTCATCTAAAACGCTATCTACGGTACGGGGGACTACCCTGTGCACCCCTTCTATGGTGAGGCCCAAAGCGGGAAACCAATCTAACCCAAGAAGAGCGGGCAGGTTATTCCTAACAATTAAAACTGGGAGTTTCCCCTTAAAATTTCCATATTCCACCCGAATGTGGAATATTCCTGCCGTGGGAATCCCATTTCCCTGGTAATCTAGGAGGGAGACCCCAGCCGGGCGCAATTTACTCTGAGGAACCCTGGGGCAAAGACGGGAAAACAAAGCCCAAGATAGGAGGGAACGGGAAGACCCAGAGTCCACCTCCATTCGGCAAGGCTGACCTTCAAGACGAACGGCGGTGCTAATTTTACGACCGCCGGCAGGGACGTGGGAGGCCCGGTAGACCACGCACTCAGCGCTGGGGAGCTGGTAGGTTGAGTGGCAGTCCTCAGCTCGCCTCGCTAAACGTGGTTGTCGGTGGCGTTGCGGTGTCTGGCGCTGGTTGCTGGGCTGCATAAACGATGGGGCTGGCATGAGAGCCCGGCAGACCTTGGCGAGGTGTCCTTCTCCTCGGCAACGGCGGCAGACAGCAGAACGAAACGGGCAGGATGCGCGGCTATGACGGCCGCCGCATCCGCGGCAAGGTGCGTTTGAGGCTGGCTGAACGGGCGTCGGTGGTTGCTGGTGTGGCCTCTGCTTCGGCTGCGTCCTCATCTGTCCGACGGTTTCCTCCTCCTCATCTTCCGTGGGGGAGAGGTCGTCTACGAGGTTCGTCTGATTAGAAGGCCCCACAGCGGTTTGCGCAGAGGTTTTCAGCTGGAGGCGTTCCATATCGGCCGTGGATTGTTCAGAGAGCTCTGCTGCTCGCGCGGTCTCCACAGCTTGCACCAGGGTAATTTTGTGGTTTCGGAGCATACGGCTGCGCAATTGCACGTCGCGGACCCCGCATACAAACTGCTCCACGAGGTTCTCCTCCAGGTCTGCAAAATCACATTGGGCGGCCACTGTGCGCAATGCCTCTAGAAACTGGCTGATGGATTCGTTAGGCTTCTGCACACGGCGGCGAAAAGTGAAACGGCGTGCGATCAAGGAAGGTGAGGGAGCGTAATGGTCCCTCAACCTGGACATCAGCTCGTCCCACCCAAGTTTGTAGGCTGGCCTCGGAGCGGCCAGGGCTCTCGCAGAAGCAAACATGGAAGGCTCACAGCAGGACAGGAAAAAGCTGCACTTCTCCTCGTCGGTCTGTGCCCGGTTCTTTGACGCGATTAAATAACATTCGAACCGCTCCATGAAGCCGTCCCATGATTCTCCGGCAGACCCAAACGGCGCGAAAGGAGGAAGCGCTGTTGCCATTATGGTGCAAAGCCAGAGAAAGGGAGGAAGAAAGCAGAGAAGATTTTTATGTTCGCTGTCGGCGTTCCTGACCTGAAGAGCGTGGTTCAAACGCGGAGGCAAGCTGGTTTGTTCTTCTCTGTGGTCGCGGGAATCTCATCCCATCCTCGTCGCCAGTTTTGCATCTTGGAGCGGAGGAAAGGGACGCGACAAGGAGGTAGTAAAACAGCAACCTTTTATTCAAGCAGAGTAACTATGATTCAACGTGGCGTGGTTCGCGCCAAACATTTATACCCCCGGGTTTGAACAATGAGCCAATGGGGCGTCGAGTAACCCGGCCAATCGGGGAAGGGATTGAACCGGCTCCACCCGAGAGCCAATCAGAAAGGGGGATCTTACTTCCCGCGCTAGTATTCAACAAACCAGTTCACCAAACTGCTCAGAAAGTTAACAACTGGTGCGAACTGGCTGAATCCCACCACTGGGTAAATTGGGATACAATGACCTTCTGCCAAATGGTTAACTGGATAAAACTGAACACATGAAGGCTGTGTGAACTTATCTAGAAGACTAAAAGTGGGCAACATGAGGCTTCTTACCATGTATTTACCACTGATATAGAAGTTTGACAAGCATTCTAAGTTTTAGTAAAAGTTATAACTATACTTAATGTTACTTAATACTGAATGAATCAGTACTTATGAAAGGGCATCCATTAAAATGTGCTTATTTCCTAAAAAGGCATGTCATTTTTGAATATGTTTTGTTTATTAGTCTGTGTTTGAGGGTACAGAGAGAACTGGAGTGGGTAGGACACTGCACATATTCATTATAATTACTTTCATTTTTACATTATAAATGGGATAGTGTGGCTTTTTAAAATTATTTTAAAAGCCCAGTAGTTTAGATTTTTCTATAAGTAACATAGCTTGTAAGAAAAGTAAATCAAGTGTATTTTATCATTTGTTGAAGTATGCTGCATATCTAAGGATGATGAATTAATGTATTTATTAGTTCATATTCAGATAGATGGAAACTTGCATGTAAAGAAAAGGAAATTTATTGCCACAGAGGAAGATCTTCAACTGAAAACATTTTTTTCAGGGCAGTATAAACCAATCAATTTTTACTATTGTGCCTAATTAATTCAAAAAGATTTTCTGATAATCTCTCACATATCACTATCGTTCAAGAGAAAAGTAAAATATCTATTAGGCTGTGTCACCTAGTCGCTAATCATGGTACAAATATGGTCTGGCAATATCTTTGTTTTGCCATGTCATGTAGAAGGAGACCTGCCCATCTCAAGTCATTCCCAACTTCTATCTTTCCACATTGTTTCCTGATAGTTAAAGAGTCCCTGACTGTCAGCTCTTGCTGCTAAACACCCAGGTCTACCTACAACAAATCTCATCTGATCTATAGCAGATGAGAGAGCAGACCTGATTTGTATTACTGAGACCTGGATTGGAGAATTGTCACCTCTCAGGAATGAGTTCATGAGGGTTTAAGATTTGGCATCAACCATAAGACTGCAGCAGGAGAAACGTTGTGGCAGTTATCGCTTAAGACTCGGGTGAGGCTGCAGTTCTGCAAATAACTGGATGTGTGGCTTTATTTGTAAAGTTCAGCTCAAGACCCAAGTTGACAATGCTACTGTTACTAAGCTTCCCTGCTTGAGATCTTAACTTCATCACAAAGTTTTTTTGGGGGGGAGTTCCGCAGGCTGATGGTGCTGGACAATTTCAACCTAACTTCCTGGGATAGGTGGGATAGGTGGTTTAGGAGTTTGTGGCCACTATGGCAATCAGAGTCTCAGGTTATCCTGTGGACAATTTATATTAGAGACAGCATACGAGATCTGGTTTCATCTTGGGGCTGATTTTGTGAGTTACTGGTCTTTACAGCTGAATCTTTATTTAAAATAATGTCGTGGCAGCAGGGCTGAGCAGTTAAGGTATAAATTTGCAAGTTCTAATCCACCTGTTCCAGAAACTATTGCATACTTTCCTCATTGTTGTCACTATTTAATAAGTTACTCTAATACTTTTTGTTTTCTAGAAGGATATGTTTGTATGATATCCTTTCCCCAATAACTACATGTGAAATAGATTAGAATCTCATACTGTCTATTCCTTAGTGCCAAATTTAAAAAAATGCTGCCAATCCACAATAATAATGTTTTCTATTTTTGATACAATTGTAGAAAATCATACTATATTGCTATAAGTGCTGTTTTGGTAGCAGAATCATTCTATTTCTATACTAGCTATACCAGTGATGGCTAACCTTTTCCGGACGTGCCCAAATTTCCCTTGCGCATGTGCGAATGAGTTTGCATGTCTTAACCCTCCAAATGCAATGCACATTGGCCCCGTGAATGTGCCCCACCCTTGTGTATGCATGCACACACACCCATGCATGTGCCCTGTACCGTGCATGCACACCCCCTGCATGCCCCCCAACCCCTGCACATGTGTATACATCCCCTGCCTCCTGTGCATGTGCAGCAGATACCCAACGATGAGCTGGCAAGCACGGTGCATGTGCACATGCACAGTGGAGCTGAACTAGGGCGACGGCTTGCATGCCCACAATGAGGGCGCTACATGCCACCTGTGGCACGTGTGCCATAGGTTCACCATCATGGATCTATACTATCCAATTGTTCTCTTTACAATTACAAGCTACTTTATTAAAACTATGCCTTCGATTTTATTTTTCAAATAAAGAAGTTTTTAAAATGAGGGAAGTCTTCCGCTAGTGACTGCTGTTTTTGTGTGTGTGCGGGGGGAGTGCTTTCAAGTCAGTTTAGTCTCACTGTCTGGACAAGTGTCTGCAGTTTTCTTGGCATGATTTCCAAAGTGGTTTGCCAATATCTGCTTTCTAGAGCTGAAAGTGATTGACTGACCCAAGGTTTATAGCTTGATACCTTAACCATTACACCAGACTGTTGACTGCTGAACTTAACTGTAACATGAAAGCATATAACTTTAGTATAGGTAGTTGTCAACTTAACAGCACTGAAAACACTGACTTATGATTGTTTTTGACACTTACATTGCAAAATCTACATGATCATGTGGAAAAAATTCAGATGTTTGGCAACTGACTCATATTTGACTTAGTTTACAGTTGCAGTGTCCTGGGGTCATGTTCACCTTTTGTGAACTTCTGACAAGCCAAGTCAATGGGGAAGCTCTGTTCATTTAACAAGCATGTTACTAACTTAACAGGTGCAGTGGTTTTCTTAACTGTGACAAGAAAGGTTGTAAAATGGGGCAAAATTCACTTAACAAGAAACCTAGGGTTCAATTGTGGCATAAGTTGAGGACTACCTGTAGTATATATAGCTTCTTTCTATAAAAGGCATAATTTTGGTGAATTAAAAGCAGAGCTGTTTGTTTTAAAAGCAACTTTGAATTTATTTGTCCTTTAGTTATTTTATACTTCAACATTTGTCATTAAAGTATCACATTCTTAGAATTTTACTTCTGTATATCCAATTCCAATATTAAGAACATTTATCATGCAGCTATTCAGCAAAATTAACATCTGTTCATATACACAACTATTCTTCCCCCAACAGTTATAGTCTTTTATTAGATCTGGATTTTTTGCATGCTTCAATTAAACATGCAGCTACCATGTTTCTCCCCACCCCATCCCCATCCCCACATATTTATGAGAAATTTATAACTCTGGGATTTATTTTAGCAGTAATGAGAGTATTCTATCCTGCTTAAACTTGTTTTTTTTTAAATATAACTGGCTATGATTCACTGTCTGATCAGAAAACCTGAGATATATTCAGATTTGCATTCTTCTGATTGTGCTGGGTGCAAGGAAGGGATATTGTTAAAACATCAGCAATTCTACACATACAATACTAAATCTAATTCTTTAGAATGTAATAATGCAAAGAGTGGTCTTGTAGTTAAATGCAGAAGTTTGAGTCAATTTCAAAGATCTGTTTATATTCTCCAAGCTGTCAAAATGGAAGAAGAAGGCTAACCCTTACTTTTTCATGGGAAAAATGTAACAGGGAAACTTACCTTATGGCGTCTTTTTTGCAAAGATAGCAAGATACCTTGAAATAAAATGATATAAAGTGTCTTTCTCAAGTCTAATGGCACTAGCAGGCAAATATAATTAGGATTCATTGGGTAGAAAACCTTAACTAAAAATGGCATCTTCTATAGAGTATAAGTGGACATTGTTTTACATTTCCTTTAACATGAACATCACACAATAAACGTAAATATAGTTTAATTCTGTAGGTGCTCCTTCCCCTATCTGGTACCTCCAGAATGTTATTTAATGTATTTATACTGTTCAAAATGGCAAGCATCTGGAGTTAAAAACAAAGCACAAGACTTAATAGTTAAAAGCAAATCTTCCTTTGTAACCTTGTGATAATATAGATAACCTGTATATCATCTATATTATATATAATACAGGTAGTCATCCACTAAACCATTTTGTGACCATTCAAAGTTACAACAGTACTGAAAACAGTGACTTATGATCGGTTTTCACACTTAAAACAGTTGCAGCATCCACATTGTCGTGATCGAAATTTGTGCTTAGGGCAACTAGCATGTATTTATGATACTTGCATTGTTCCGGGTCATGGTATCGCCATTTATAACCTTCCCAGCCAGTTTCTGACAAGAAAAATCAGTAGGGAAAGCCAGATTTGCTTGATGCCTGCATGATTCACTTTATAACTCCAGTGATTTGCTAAACGGTGGCAAAAAAGGTTATAAAATGGGACAAAATTCATTTAACATCTTGCTTAACAACCAAAATTTTGGGCTCAATTGTGGTCATAAGTCCAGGACTACTTGTAGTTAATATCTGCATTGCGAATTATGTTAAGGTTCCTTCCTTAAAATGTTATGATATAGCAGGGCCTAGGAAACATGACTTTTCTGTAACAGCTCCTGCCCTGTGTGGAATACTTGGGATCTGGAAGCCCTTTTAGTGTTCTGGAGATCTGTAAAGAGCTGACTTTTCCCCCAGCTAAAGCACATTGAAGTTGTATTCTGACTATTTTCTAGTTGGAAAAGGCTAACCAATGCATCAAGTTTTTGCTTTGTTTTGCTTTTATTATTTCTATTTGGTTTTTTTATTCCTGTTGTGAATTGTCTCAAGTTGTGATTCTTGAGATAGGCAACCATATCAGTCAAATAAATAAATAAATCTCCAGTGCTTCATAGAGTTCAATGTCCTACAAACATCTATTTGAAAACCCAAAAGCAGCTTCACTAATAAAGGAATGCTTTAAGCTTGCAGTATCACATGATTGAATTTCTGGCACAGAATTATGCAGTTAAAAATGTTGCATTTTGTTGCTTGATTGTAAATATTTTAATTACAAAGCCATTGTCATGTTCAAATAAGAGTAAAAATGAAGGATCAAATGAACACAACAAATATCTAGGAAAAAAGGCTGAAGTATGTAACTGCTGCTCGACTTAGCCTTCTCCAGCAAGTTTGAGGTCTTCCAGGACATTGTAAGACCAGTTTATTTATTTATTTATTTAGCATATGGTATATCATTACATAGACTAGCAATATATATTAACTTTTTCTGTGTGCTGCTTGTAGAGTCCAATCATGGGTAAACCCAGTTTTGACTTCCCCTCACCCTTAGTTTTTAAAAGGTTGATGATTGGCAACGTGATCTTTGCAAAGGAGGGGGGTGAACTGATGGTAGAAATTGGCAAAACCCAGGAAAGCTTTGTCTCCTAGTACGAAGAGGCGCCTACTAACACTGCATTTACCTTTTCTGGGTCCATTTCCACTCCTCCTTACTTTCTACAGGCAATCAATCTTATCTTGGTGAAATTTACACTTTGAAAGTTTTGCATACAGTTCATGACTCGGAGCCTTTTTAGGACAGCCCGCACCAATTTCACATGTTCCTCCCTCATTTCAGTGTATATTAAAATATCATCCAAATATACCAACACTCCCTTGTAAAAAAGTCATGCATAACCTCATTGATCAGTTGCATAAACACCGCGGGGAGGGGGGGCTGTAAGCCGAAAGTGAGCACCCAAAACTGGAAACATCCCAGGGGTCAATTAAATGCCATTTTCCATTCATAACCCTCCTTGGTTCACACCCTGTAGTAAACTTCACACAAGTCTAACTTAGTGAAGATTTTTCCTTTGGCTAGATGCACCAACATGTCCATCAGCGACAGTAGGTAGACATTTTCTATGCACACCGCGTTTAGCCTCCTATAATCAATGCATAGACAAAGAGTCCCATCTTCTCCCGGAACAAAACTCAGGCTGCGTGTCATGGCCTTCCTGTGATAAATCCACATTTGAAGTTCTTGTCTATGAAGGTTTGAAGCTCTCCTAGCTTGCATGGAGTCATCAAGTAAAGTTTAGTCTTTGGGAGTTTAGCTCCAGAAAGAATTTCAACACTGCAGTCCGTTGGGCAATGGTGTGGGAGTGCATCAGAGCCTTTCTCACTAAACATCTCTCAAGTCCCATTACTCTTTTAGGATTTTGGATTCGCTTATTGAGTGATCCCGAGCTGCTGCTCCCAGCTCCCTTTGCCCTTTGTTTCTCGCACTGCTGGGTTTTGGGATCTTTTCCTCTTCCTTGGCCATGAATCATTAAAAGCTCCCTTCTCCAATTCACTTCAGGGTTCCACTTCTGCAGCCGACAATCCAAGTAGGAGCAGCCTCTCCATCCCTGGTGCCATTATAAAACTCAGAGTCTCTTTATGCTTTCCCATTCTCATCTCTACTGGTTCAGTTATAAAGTGAGCTGGGCCCCCTCCAGCTACAGTCCAATCTAGCTAGCAAAACACTATGGGCACTTGCAGCCGTTTGAGTCTCAATCCCAGTCCCAGTTTTTCAACGACTTCAGGACTAACTATGCTCCAAGTCCAATAAAACCAGCATCCTCCCTTGGGCCCCTGAAGAGGGCACCATTAACTCCACAGGGATTACAGGGGTCACATGCCAACTTACCAAGGGATCATCATCACTGTCGCTGTTAGCCTCATCCGAGTTGATCAGAGTTCCCAACCCCTCAGAGTCAGGCAGGGAGAAGAACTCTATGACCTCCAAACCTTTCAGCACTGTGTCTCGGATCCGTGAAGCTGGCTTTGTTGCCTCCTCCCTCTGGGTTGCCATGGTGCTGAGATTGGGTCTGCTGGATTGGTATGTCATAGCTTGATTCCCCTCCCTCCATGTCTGAGGCCTTCCAGCGTTGATCCCAGGCAAAGTCTTTCTCCACTTCTGCTGCCAACACATACCCCACAGGGTTCATGAGGCTCCACACAAGACATAGGTGTAGTCGATGTCATCATTGAGGCCATCTTTGAAGTGACATAAGGACCTTGAGAAGCTGCCTGTGCAAGATGCTCTTGGGCACTTCTACCCTCCCTAACCTGTTGTATCAGAAATAGGGCCTGGTTCAGCATGGCTTCCTCTGGGCTTCTCTCTAAGGGGGGGGAATCTTCCGTTTGCCCTGTGACCCACACCCACCTGAGCCTATTAGGCTTTTCACTGAAGTTCAGCTCTTCTTGCTATTCTGCCTCATCTCGAGTCTGGTCTGGTATAGTGGGGGAGCTGGCTGTAGCTCAAATTTTCTCCAGCTCACTCCTGTGGTTAGACATTGGAGGCTTGGTGCCCACAGAAGACTGCTGGCAGAGTTTGGGGGAGAGAAACAAGCCAGGGACTCTGCTGCTTCTGCTTTCCTTGCGTGCAGCCAAAAGTTCGTAAAAGGCAAAAAGGTTCCCCTCTCTGCAGTCCCAGGTTGACAAGGTTGCTTGACCTGGGGCTCATGCTGTGGGAGAGGAGGCGTTGCAAGGGAGCCCATTTCTCGCATTGGACGATGGGAGGTGCCCACACACAGGTCAGACTTCAGGGTGCTACCCTGAGCAGGCACCAAGCTGGAGGCTTATCCCGTTGCTTGCCCTCCGCCATTTCTCATAAAATGTTTGTGTGTGTGCGTGTGACAGAGAGAAAAAAAAACCATGGAGAGGAAATCCTTTCAAACAGTGTTGCTGCAATTCTTGTTACTCCCCTCCCTCATTTCTATTTCGCGCTCACTTTCTGTCTCATCCTCTCTCCCTCCCTCTCCCCCTCTCACACACACATAATTGCTTGAAATGGACAGGCTGGGCTTTGTTTCTACCATAAGCACACACTTTCCACAGTCTTCCAGAATTGCCTGCCCTTTTGTCCTTTTCTCAAGTAGCAACATCCAGGTAGAGGCAGTGGGGAGCCAATTCTGATGGGCCGCATGGCTTTCTATCTCATCATAGTAGCAGCATGAGTAACACCCAAACTCCAGGCCTGGGCGCCGCCTGTTCCAGAGCCACAAGGTGAGCTGCAGAAGAGAGCATCCCTTGGCTACAAGATTGCCTGGTGCCATGGGCAGGGCTGGGGGTAGGAAGAGTGCACTGAAAACATCTCCAGGCACCCAGAGAGACACAACTCCTGGCCTTCACTGGATTAGCTGATCCACAGTCCATGGTTCAGGGGCCAAGCAGCCATGAAGTAATTGGGGAAGGGAAGGGCTGCTGCCTCTGCTGGCCACACCTACCCCCCAAAAATCTGGTTCGGACTTATTTTCGGAGTAGGTTGTATTTTTGGGAAAACATGGGTAGTTCTCTTCAGTTTCATTGAATGCATGTGTCAGGGTTCCAATGCCCTTTTGCATTGGGCCTTCAGGCCTGCCAGCATGTAGGCTACAGTAGCAGCAAGCAACGAGTCTTAAAGATGTTTTGGATGTCCATTCATTCCCAGCCAGCAAGACCGGTGGCAAATAATTGTGGGAACTATACTGGAAATTATCTGGAGGATCCCTACATCCCTATTTCTGGATTAGAAAGGCTTCCTTCCAGTGGTGAAATGTAATTTTTTTAACTACCGGTTCTGTGGGCATGGCTTGGTGGGTGTGGCTTGGTGGGCGTGGCAAGGGAAGAATACTGCAAAATCTCCATTCCCTCTCCACTCCTGGAGTCAGCTAGAGGTGGTATTTGCCGGTTCTCCAAACTACTCAAAGTTTCTGCTACTGGTTCTCCAGAGTCTGTCAGAAGCTGCTGAATTTCACCCCTGCCTTTTTCATGTTAGTTTATCGAAGCAAAGCTATTTATTTATTTATTTATTTATTTATTTATTTATTTATTTATTTAACTTATATACCGCTTCATAGGGCTTTCAGCCCTCTCTAAGTGGTTTACAATTTTTTTAGCAAATTGAGTCAGCAACTTGCCCCCACAGTCCGGGTCCTCATTTCACCCACCTCGGAAGGATGGAAGGCTGAGTCGACCTTGAGCTGGTGAGATTTGAACCACTGAACTGCAGATCACAGTCAGCTAAAGTGGCCTGCAGTACTCTACCCTAACCACTGCGCCACCTCGGCTCTAATGAACAATTCTTAACAACACACTAACTATTATACCTGCCAACTAGCAAGTAATGCTCTAAATGCATATAAATATCTGTTTCCAGAGAAGTCTGCAAAATGATTCTAACTTTGTAAGAATTCAAATGCCAGTATCTAATGGTTAAACAACAGGTTATCATGTAAAAGAGTATTGCTGTTTTGTAGTGTTTTTATTATCAATATTGGTAATGACTCTTTTCTTTGTCTCTCACCGTGCAATTGAATGTTGATCAAAGGTGGTTCTGTGAAGGTAAAGAACTACAAAATTCTCCTGACATTCAAATCTGTTCTGAAAGTGGAGGACTCCAGACATTAATTATAGCAGAAGCTTTTGAAGAAGACACAGGGCGCTACTGTTGCCTGGCCTCCAATTCTCTTGGCTCTAGTTCTTCGTCAGCAGAATTATTTGTTGAAGGTAAGAAGACAAGGCAATAAAAATGTCATGCATTGGTTTCAGTTTCTACTATCATATTTGTAACAATAGCTCTAGCTTTCATAAGTTTATGGGTCTGCAATTTGAATCTGCATGTCTAAATTGTCAGTGTCTACAATGATTAAAAAGCCTAATGTTAATTGTTATGGTTATGCTATATATAGCAGTTCTTCTATTTTTAATTACACCTTTTCAACAAGTTAGACTTTTGAAAATTGTTTTTAAACAAAGACTGAAATGTTGTAAAACAGGGCAGACAACCTTTGTTTCCACAAGAGGATACCCTGTTTATTTTTGAAATCCAAGAACTGCTGGGGAATGATTATGACATGGTGTGGTCATGTCTCTAGTGGCAATGATTTGTATTTTATATTTTCAAAGTATAGTTTTCATGAAGACTTTCCCATTCATAACATGGCCTGACACAAAGCAACATTTTCTGGCAAATGGTTTCACCCCACGACCACCCATATCCATGTCAATTACCAATTTATCATCTTCCCGTCGGTGGACATACATACAAAGCACTAAGATAGGGGTACCAAACTTAATTTCATTGAACTTAATTTCCGCATCAGAATTACGGTTGCCCTCAAAGGGCCAGTTGCATGTAAGACTAAGATAACACATAGTGGCCAGGTTGGCATGGCTGAGTGGTCATAGCCGGGTCACTGCAACTAGATGGATGTGGCAGGGTGGGCGTTGCTGGCTCGACACCGCTCACCTGGGTGCAGCTGACTTGAGACAACTGGGTCAGAAGGGAATAAGTCACATTGACTAACTCGACAAGGGGACAATTCGGTGCCCCACAAGCTCCTCACCCTCCTCAAACTGCTGGCAGCGAAGCGCATGCACAAACATCCACATCCACACAACGCATTCTAAGTTTGGGGACTTTTATCTAAGGAGGAAGGGGAGAGCTGTCTCCCCAAGTATAATCTTTATTGTCATTGTACTTAAATACAACAAAATTGGTTTTCCAAAGCCCAGGAATGATTAGCAGTTTGCAAGCTCAGATGTGGATGGTGTGTGTATGTGTGTTTGCATGCGTTCACACATACACAGCACACCAAAGGAGACATTCTTCTCCAATCCCAAATATTGTTGGTGTTTCCCTGTCCGGTACCCCCTCCCAGCAAAGCAGGATGTGGAGGATGACACTGCTGCATGTGGAAGCATGGAGGAGAAAGTTTGCAGGAAGCAGTTTCCTCCAAGTCCAACTTCTGCCTTGACAGATCTCTGGAGAGCAAGAGGAGGAGGCAGGGGAACAGCACTCCCTGGTCCTGCATTCTCAAAAGTGACTCTCCATTTACAATCATGTATGGAGAGAGATCTGTCAAGGGAGAAGTTGAACTCAGAGGAAACTGCTTCCTGCAAACTTTCTCCTCCATGCTTCCACATGCAACAGTGTCATCCTCTGCCTCCTGTTGGGGGGTGGGGGGCAGGAAAGGCTGGGAGTGCTGATCCAGAGGTCTCCAGCAGGGCAAAGTGAGACCAGGGTGAGCACCAAAGCCTTGTCCACCAGAGGAGCCTTGCCATCCCTCTCAGGCCACACGGAGGACCTCCAGATGGTGGCACAGGCCGTGCTGCTACCCTGGCAGTAGAAGGTAAGCACCCAGCCTAGTCCTCAAGTTCCTGGGCCACTGGGACACCACAGCCCAGCCCAGCGGCACCTCCAAAGGGGCACCTGGCCGTGCTTACCTCCTCCTCAAGGCTGTTGCTGTGCTCACACTCCTTAGACAAGTTGCTCATGGTGAGTGTAGGAGGACAAGGTGCATGGGTCAGAGGGAGGCCCACTGCCTCCATGCAAGGAGACCCAGCTTTGTAAGCAAAGCAATCGAATGGGAGACCACCAAGAGAGGCCAGGAGGAGGGAGCAAGGAGATGGTGGAAGGGCAGCAGGGCTGTTGGTGGCCAGGTACTAAGGCAGGACTTCCTCCCCCCCTCATAATCCCTCCCTCCCTCCTTCTCATTCACATCCCTTCCTCCCTCCCTCCTTCCCTCCCTCCTTCTCTGCCTCTTGCCTTCCTTTCTTCCTCCCTCTTTCCCTCCATGCCCAGGAAGGGACAATGGGAGGAGGAGAGGGTAGTAGCACAGCTAGTGGCCGTGCTTTTCCCATGCGGGGCAGGAGGCAGGATAGTGACTGTCCCAGTGAAAGGGAAGTGCTAGCGGACTGCAGACCCAGTGGGCAAGGCCGGTCAGGTGAGTGGGCCAGGAAGACAGTGGAAGTTGGTGACGGGCATGGCGCTGCTCTTGGGGCTCTACTACATGCTGATCTACAACTTCATGGTGGCCACCTGGCCCAGAACATGGTCAGCCTTAGACTGGACTGTGGGGCTGCCCTGGAGACAGCAAGGGACCAGCCCCCACAGCGTTGCCCTTGGCCCACTCCAGAGGCATTCTCCCTGGGTGTGTGCATAGGAGGAGGTGAGTGTGTGGAGCCTGGCATCCCAGTGTCCATCATGCCCCACAGCCTGACAGTATTTGGAGCACTTCCCTTTTACTGGGGACACCAGTCCCTACACGCTCATCGCTTCCTGTGTGTGCCAGGGGGAGTGGCTGTGGTGAGCCAGGGCTGATGCATTGCGGGTTGGTCCCTCGCTGTGTCCAGAATGGCCCTACATGCAAAGTTCCCTCTAATTTTTTTTCAGTATGTGCAGAAAAGTATAGTGTTTGAGTGGCACATTTTCATGCCTGAGCACCTGAAATTTTTTTCACAGATGTTTCACAGAGCAATTGATTTATAGGATCCAAATTGGAATGGAGAAAAATGGTTTTGTGTGTGTGTGTGTGTGTGTGTGTGTGTGTGTGTGTTTAAGTGAGTGAGGGATCCGGTAAGGCAACTCTCGCCTATTTAGAAAAGAAGGTAAATTATTGCAAACATGATCAGTCGAAGATAAGAATGGGGACAGGTTGGGTAGAGAGAAAGTGATAAAAGAGTGGGAGAGAGGAAGAGAGGAAGAAAAAAGAAGGAAGAGAGGCAGAGAAGGAGAGAGAATGTGACAGAAGAGTGGGAAAGAAGAAGAGAGAAAGACAAAGAGAAAGAGGGTGAGAGACAGAAAGAGACAAAGAGGAGAGAGAAGGGAGAAAGAGAGAGAAAGTGACAGAAGAATGGAAAAGGAGAAAGAGAAGAGAGACAAAGAGAAAGAGGATAAGAGAAACAAAGAGACAAAGAGGAAAGAGGAAAGAGAAGGGAGGAGAAAGTGATGGAAGAATGGAAAAGAAGGAGAGAGAAAAGAGAGACAAAGAGAAAGAGGATGAGATAGAGAAGAGAGGAAGAGAAAAGAGGAAGAGAGAACATCTCATTTCAACCCTGAGGTGCAAACATTCTCTTTGATTGGTAATTTTATTTGTCCATTTACTATCCAATACTCTCATTTCTCCTTAGTTCATCAAGAATTCCCTTCTTTTTATTGAATTTATCACAATACCTTGAGAACAACTTTTTCAGCATAGCTTTACAGCTATTTAAAATATATAGTAATTTAGGTCAGGTTTTCAGAACATTAGTCTATTTATAAGTCACTAAGAAACAATTCACAAAGTTGGCTTCCCTTTTTATAATTGCCTATTGCCTGCTTAATTTTCTACCTACATTTTTGATAACTGTTATTCACTGTTGACCCAAGAAGTCCATCATAGAAAGAAACCCTCCCTATGAACTTTGTTGGGTTTCCATGGAATGAAGTTTGATCTTTTTCTCAACCATACAGTAGCATATTCTTTCTAAGGAGATATAATCAAGATAGTCCATAACAGTATGGCAATTGACAATCTCTTTATATTTCAACTCTAACTCTTTCAGTCTTAAAGGTTTGGGGAGGAGAAATCCAAAAATTCTTTTAAAGAGGAAAACAATGCTTGCACAATTACACCCATGGAGACATGCATATATACACAACACACAGAGAAACAAACTTAACAAAGTGCTAAATCTGCCCACCAACTAACTAACTAACTAACTAACTAACTAACTAACTAACTAACTAACTAACTAACTAACTAACTCTCTCCCTCCCTTCCTCCCTCCCTCTCTCTCTCTCTCTCCCTCCCCCCTCTCTCTCTCTCGTGTATTCTTCCTTCCTTCAGCCCGACATTCTTGCTGGCATCCCAGCCAGATGAGAGGGACTGCAGAGGGTCTCCTCGAGTCTAGGGCAGCAAGTCATTCGATAGGAAAGTTGCCTCTTGGGTTGGCTCCCGCTTTCGATCTGCCGCCCAACAATGGAACGGAGAAGCGAAGAGGCAGAAAAAACGAGGCAGGAGAGACAAAGCGGGAGCCAAGCCAGGTCATTCCTTCCAAGAGGCAACTTTCCCATCAAATGACTCGCTGCCCTAGACTCGAGGAGATCCTCTGCAGTCCCTCTCGTCTGACCAGGATGCCAGCGAGAGTGTTGGGCTGAAGGAATTAGGGATTCTCTCTCTCTCTCTCAAATAAATTACAATAATTGGATGGAAGAAGACTGGTGAGCACCAAAGTTCCACGGAAATTTCAGCACTACTGAAATTATGGAGATTGTCTTAAATCAGGGGTGTCAAACTCAAGGCTTGCAGGCCAGATTCAGCCCATGGGATGCTTAAATCTGGCCCATGGGGCCGGCCTGGAAATAGCAAAGAACTGGCCCCTAGTGCCTCTGTCAGCCAAAACAGGCACATCCCCGCTTCCCACGCACCCTGTTTTGGCTGTCAAAGTGCTGAAGGAGGCCATCCAGGCCAAAAATGGGGCACCGGGGACTCCCGCACCCCATTTTGGCTGGCAGGGTGCTGCAGGAAGCATCTGTCCCATCTCCCCGCTCCCTGCCGACCTGCGGACACCTGCATCCAGCCCTTGAAGAAATCCAGTTTGACACCCCTGTCTTAAATATTCTGTTTATAAATGTGCAGCTGTGTTAACATCTGATGTTATCTCTAATGATTCTGTTTCCTACTTTTCTGCAGGTGCCAGTTCCTCTGATTCTGATAGTGAACATTTCAAAACAAAATCTGGAGCCATGCCCCAGTGAGTTTACAAAACAAAACTAACAAAGTTGTGTTTAATGTTTCTATGGCCATGGGAAAGGATAATTGCTAAGCTGTTCTGCTTCACATATTCCTCCTGTAATTGCTTTATGCAAGGAAAGAATTACTGTTAGTCAATAATTAAATATAGCTGATGCATTGGATTGAACCTTGACAGTAGGATAACTATGAAGGCTAATTAGTTCATATTCCCAAGATAGATTCCAAGCATATCAGTAAAATTATCTTTGTTGTAATGTATAATTGGTGTTTATGTAAGAAGTATTTCCTAAAATACAAAGAATTTGATGAGGAAATATTGGTGGTAGAGTTTCACTGCTGCAATGGAAACAGATGAAACTGCAGTTTTCTACTTATTGAAGACAATGGAAAATGTAGATAATTGGTTGCAAGTCCCTAATCAGAATGTCTTATACTAAGTAATTCAGCTGATTTAGGCAACTTGGCATACAAAATGTTATCACTTTTATCCACAAGAACTGTGTGAATACTACTTCTGAATTGGATGGCATAAAAATAGGATACTGCAATGATGATAACGCCTTCTTTAATTTGAAATTTTGACAGCAAATTTGCTAAGGAAAAGATCTACATCCACAATTTTTTATATGATTGTTAGAACAAAAATATAACTATCAATCCAAATGTAGAATGCCTGTTTTTTTTAAAAAAAAATAAAGTAAAAATTTGAGAAATCGGCTTGAAAGAAAAAAAAACCACTTGCTTTACTTTAAGCTGTGTATAATTAACAGCCTGGACCAATTTTAATATTAAAATGTTAACTGATTAAAGAATAAGGGCTCAAAGTATATGGTTTTCCCGCTTAAATTCCTAAGAGCAAGAAGAAAAGGATGTAATAATTGTGGTTGGGTGTATGCTCAGAGAAAACAAGTTGTTAGAACTCTTGAGGATGTTCCCCAAAGTTTCCTGATGTCACAAATTACTTAATTAAATTTAAGTTAATGTATGTAAATTCCTATTCTCTACCACTTGACTACCAAATAAGTAACAGGGTGGAAAGTTAGTGTGGAATTTAGCGAATGAGTTACTCATGAGAAATGGTTCTACAGTGTTCTATTTCATGGAATGGGAAGCATTTTATGAGCACTCCAAGTGACTTTCTCTCGGTGTTTTGATTTGTTTAATAATCCAGGGCTCAGAAGAAAAGCACTTCTGTTTCATTGACAATTGGATTGTCAGCTCCAAAGTCTGGAATTACTACAGCAGTAATCCAGCCTATCTCTGTGCCTAATCAGGTATATATTTGTGTGCTACTTTAGAACATTACATGTTTATTACATTAATTATTATTTATGTGTTATTATTTAGCATATGATGAGAACATGAGAGAAGTAAACATATATACACAGTCCATGTAATCGTCTTCTTTCTTCTTCTTATCTTTCTTATCTTCTTTCTTATCGTATATATATATATAAAATTTATTAGTAGAATATTACAGTATAGTGTGTATCTGTGTAATATATATATATATATATATATATATATATATATATATATATATATATATATATATATATATATATATATATATATATATATATATATATATATATGTATGTTATATTTATGCTGATAAATAAATAAAGGGAGACTAGTATAGATCTATTTCAAGCTATTTAGCTCTCATCAGCTAGCCATACCCATGCTGGGAATCGAACCTGTGCTCTATTGCCTCTTAGGCAGATGTGTTAACCATTGAGCTCCTTATCAGCCAGCCAGGGTGAGAGGTATATATTTAAAGTCACAACCCCTGGTATGCCCAAATATGGGAGGAAGGTCACACTTCCACTCTCTGTCTTCGGCTCGTCACAAGAGACTATCCAGACAGAAACCCAATATTTTTTACTGTTGCCTTTTTGTTACATTTGTTATATTTATGCTGATAAATAAATAAAGGGAGACTAGTATAGATCTATTTCAAGCTATTTAGCTCTCATCAATGTTGTATTTGTGCTGATAAATAAATAAAGGGAGGCTAGTCTCCCTTTATTTATTTATCAGCACAAATACAACAAATGTAACAAAAAGGCAACAGTAAAAATATTGGGTTTCTGCCTGGATGGTCTCTTGTGACGAGCCGAAGAACAGAGAATGGAAGTAGTGATCTTCCTCCCATATTTGGGCATACTGGGGGTTGTAAAATATATATAGAAAGCCTTCGTTGGAAAATTAAGCCACTACCTTCAGGTCTCATCACCATACAGAGACTCATATAATATTTGAGCAGCCAGAGAGCTATATTCACAATTCCAGGTCATAGTTGAGAAAAACTGCAACATAGCACCTGTTCATACTAGTTGTTCTGTGCATCAATGCTAATGTAGCTGGGTTTCAAATGCAGCTGTTTAAAGTAATATCAGAAGCTGTTCTGAGACCCTGAGTGGTGACTTTTATATTTCTCATTTCTCTTTTTTCAGGGATCATAATTTCAATATTTGTTCAGACTTTCCCAAACTATGGTGTTTAAAGTTGCAGTCAATATTATTGTTAATGGTCTTAAGAGTATGTAAATCAGGGAACACAGAGATTTCATGGAATTATAATCTTAGTGACATTTATATAAATTAGGATTGATTATTATATTTATCAAAGTGTTAAAAGCTAGGAACACTTTTGTAAGTGGTGTATCGCTATAATTCAGTGTCATTGCTTAGTCACATAAATATATCTTGATGAGTTCAGTCTGAAACACTAATTTTAATATGTTTATGCTATATTGAAGAGAAAGAGAGAAAATGAGAATAGAAATATATTTTATATTATTTTTTTAAATTGCACTTTATGTTATTAATGGTGCAGATGTGCTTTAACAATATCTGCATATGATATTTTTTACAGGTTCAAAGTCCTACTTTACATCTCTGCAAATTAGATGGATCAAAGCCTAGTCATGCTACACCTATTTTTACAAAGGTCTGTTTTCTCAACCAGCCTGAAACTATGTGATTATGGATAATTTAAAGCCTATAAAAGTGGTAAACAAATAGTAATTTTTTTGGTCTACCAATTTCCCCAGTAGGGTACTAAGAGCATACTTAGGAATTATGAGGATTGACAGATGGCACTTCTGGAAGGCAACTGGTTTAGAAGGGCGATTTATTCTGTGGAAAGAAATATTTGGATTTTTTTCAGAAATATTTTTTTCTGCAATCTTAGTTTCCGCTATTTGCACTTCATAAAGTGGAATGGGCTAGTCTTGGACTGCATGCAGCTTTCTAGCATCTCAAGCTTTGGAAACTGAATATGGTACACTTTAGTGCAATTTTGATACATGGTACATTTTTCCCCCCCCACAAAATTAAGAACTGGAACAAAAGTAGAAGACAAAATGCCCTAAACCGTACCCTTAAATATTCCACAAATCCTGAAAAAAAAAATCCTAAATTAGGCTGCAAAATGGTTTCTGGACCTTAAGAGATTGAGGTGAAAATGTGATGGTTTTAGGGTTCAAGTCACTCCATAAACATCTCTCGCCACCGTAAGAGCCCTCTCTTCATCTTTTTTAACTAATTTGAACAGTATTTAATCTTCCTTGCCTCCTAAATTTTTAATTTTTACATGGTTTTATTAACATTTTATTGCATAGTTCCTCTTTGAGAGAGATGGGTGATTCAAAAATGTAAAAAATAAATAAAACAGAAAGCCAGAATATTTAAAAGTTCTGTAACTTTTCCCATTCACTTTTTATTTTCCAAATTACCATTTTTGCAGGGTTTTTTTTTGAAAATATGTGGATAGTGCATAAGTACTTATATATATAATAATTGCTACTAGTAGAAAAGGGGCTGTACAGATAACATGTTTTTTTTCATAATACTTTTTTTCCTTGATAAAGTCAAAGGTGGAAAACATGTTATAAAACACATGTGGGTTGGGGTAGAGTATAGAGATGATTTTCAAGATGGAATTGAGCTACCATTCATCAGCTTTAGGCTGGAGAGAATGTGGAAAAACTTTAACATTGTCTTTCCTTAATTCTCTCAGTATAAGAGCAATTGGGAAGCAAAATAATTTTCATGAGACTTTTAAGATTCTTCTAGTATATATTATAACTTTATACTATACTGTATAGTGTAACTGTTTCCTGATCTGAGCTCCCTCAAAGCATTATAGTTCCATATGGTAGATGAAAGTTGTTTTGGATCTCCTATAAAGTTTCATAAAGGAGCTACATCAATTCCATAGCAAAAAGAATTGTCTAGAAATATACATTGTTATAAAGTAATGTTTGCTTCTCCACATTAAAATTTCATTTCCTCGATATTAACTGAGGAAATATCTGTGTCTCATAGATGCGGATTAGATAGATAGATGGATGGATGGATGGATGGATGGATGGATGGATGGATAGATAGATAGATAGATAGATAGATAGATAGATAGATAGATAGATAGATAGATAGATAGATATCAGGGGTGTATTCACAGCAGGGTCATGTGACATATTGGGACTTTTTTCCACTGTTAAATGGGGTGTGGCCAGCGTGTGACACAAACCGTGAGTTTTACAGCCCTGATATAGATATAGATAGATATAGATAGGCAGCCAGGTTGATAGGTTGACAGGTTGATAGGTAGATGAATTTTCCACAACTGTAAGCATCTGATCACAACATAACTTGATCATCACATGGTTTATGCCAATACTGGGAGTGACTCTTTGTTTAGAAAAAATATTCCTCTTTTCAAAGCCCAAGAGCAAGGTTTCTCAACCTCAGCAACTTTAAGATTTAAGAAGTTCAATTGGCTGGGAAATCTGTTCAAAACAAGACACAAGAGAAGAGATATATGTTGACCTAGACTTAAGACTCTAGTTCAGCAGCCCCTACTTTTTGGGCACCAGGGGCTGGTTCTGTGGAGTAAGATTTTTCCATGGACCGGAGGCGTTGTGCTTTTGTGTACTGCCTGTATCATGCAGCTGGAGCTTCACTTTTTTGCATGGTCTGGTTTCTGGTGCTGGTACACAGATTGGGGGTTGGGGACTCCTGGTCTAGTTTACTTAAAAAGTCACTATTCAAATAAATAATTGAAAAAATAATAACAAATAATAAACAAGTACAAGATTTCAGCAGCAGCCCTTAATTAGCAATAGCAATAGCAGTTAGACTTATATACCAATATACCAATTAGCAATAGCAATAGCAGTTAGACTTATATATGTGTCTTTGTTATTGTCTGCATTTCCCCTTCCCTGATTTTATGTGAGCCGCCCTGAGTCCCCTCAGGGAAAAGGGCGGCCTACAAATGTCAATAAAAAAAAAATCACTAAAAATACCGCTTCATAGGGCTTTCAGCCCTCTCTAAGCAGTTTACAGAGTCAGCATATTGCCCCCAACAATCCGGGTCCTCATTTTACCCACCTCGGAAGGATGGAAGACTGAGTCAACCTTGAGCCGGTGAGATTTGAACAGCCGAACTGCAGAACTGCAGTCAGCTGAAGTAGCCTGCAGTGCTGCATTTAACCACCGTGCCACCTCGGCTCTGCCCAACATTGCCCATGTTGGTGTTATAGCTTGCCAATGTTAATATTACTTTTCCTGATAGACAGGTTTGTCTGTATTTTCATTAGCTTATTTGTGTATCAAACTTTCAGGAACTTCAAAATACAACAGCAAATGAAGGACAAGTAGTTGTACTTGAGTGTAGAGTAAGAGGAACACCTCCCGTACATGTTCTCTGGTTTCGTCAAGGGGTTGAAATTCATGATTCTCCAGACTTCCGAATTCTTCAGAAAAGTAAGTGCCGATTATTTTCCATTGAAGTAGACATGCAGTAAAAAAATACACAAATGTGAAGTTATTATTGTTTTTAACTGTATTCTGAATTTTAGATTCTAATTCTATAAAGCTTGTTACCTTTTGCATAATAACATTTCTAATGCACTTTATTCTTCCTGCTTCTCTTCCCACATCCTTTGCTTTGGATGATGTCATAAACAGAACCACGTTCTACAGCAGAACCTGGTGAGCATAAAAGTATTGATTTATTGTGTTACAGTTAAAATATTTTGTACAAGGCTAGTAATAGACAACTCTTTTGGAGCAGTATTTTCTTCTTATGATCTTATAAATATTAGTTTCTTTGGAGGGGTGAGGATTAAACCGGCACACCTCTTGAACTCACTCTTTCAAATAATAACTTTATAAGAGTTAGAGAAAACTAAAATATATTACGGCAATATTGTAGTTCATGGAGTTTGTTGAATTGTCTGTTCCAATCCACAAGGTTGGTCTAGACCAGTGTTTCTCAACCTTGGCAACTTGAAGATGTCTAGACTTCAACTCCCAGAATTCTGAATTCAGAATTCTGGGAGTTGAAGTCCGGACATCTTCAAGTTACCAAGGTTGAGAAACACTGGTCTAGAACAACTCACTGTGGCCAACATGCCACTGCCAATTTGCCACAACCAACTTGCCGTGGCCAACTTGCTACCGTACAACTTGTCACAGCCAACTCGCCATTGGACAACTCGCAAGAGGTCAAGAGTTACCCTAGTATCGAAGGAATGGGTGGAATAAAATCATTAAAGAAAAGATGCAGAAGGAAGGATGAAATGAAATGTGAATGTCAAAAATTGAATTTCTAATCTGTCCTGTGGCGAGTTGGCTGTTGGTGAGTTGGTCATGGCGGGATGAGTGAGTTGGCAGTGATGAGTTGCCCCATGTGGTTTTTTTTACTGACAGTATATTTTAAAAACCTAAAGTAATAAATAGGAAACAAGATAATTGTTATTTATACCTCTCTGATATATGACATTTGTTATCTATCTCCCCAAAACAGTGTTTCTCAACCGTGGCAATTCGCTGGCTGGGGAATTCTGGGAGTTGAAGTCCGGACATCTTCAAGTTGCCAAGGTTGAGAAACACTGCCCCAAAATCTCAGTTGACTACATGCTAGTCAGTATGGAATTAAAAGCAGAAGAAGAGGAGGGAGAGGGGAGAAACTTTGGAGATTGAGGCAATTGAAAATCTATGAAACGGATTTTTCTTGTCATTATTAAGTTCTATCGGCTTAATGTGTTTTACACTCCCTTCTTTGTCTAGACAGAAATCAGACTGCAACACAGATCTTTTCAGACTGTTTGAAAAATTAATAGCCAGACAAATTACTTAAGGCCAACAACAGTTTGTCAAATGATCTGTTCAGTACTATGTTATTTAGACATTTTGACTTTATGTTAATTGACTTCTTCAAACTAAAGTTCCTTTAAGGAAGGAGAAAAAGAGACCTACAGAATAATTTGCCAGCTGCTGATGCTTTGGCCATTACCTCAGCTGTCTGGAAGCAGCCACAAAGAATATTAAATTTCTTTAACACAATTGTATTTTGATACATTTTAAAAAATTGATAATAATAAAAGAATTTTATGAAAAACCATATCACAAAGAAAACATAAGAGAGAAGATCTAGAAGAAAACTAGAAGATAAAATTAAACAATATATGGAAGAAGTCAACCTAGCCAAAGTGCCAGACAAAGAAAAAACATTGTTGAATAAAAGAATAACGAAGGAATTAACAGAAACAATTAAGAGGCAAAAAAACAAGAAGACACCAAGACCAGATGGCCTTCTGGCAGAATTTTATAAACACCTGCAAGAGATCTTAGGCATAGCTATGCTAGAAGTTTACAACGAAGTATTGTTTGAAGCAAAGATCCTTAAAATATGGATGGATGCAATTATAACATTGATACCTAAAGAAGACTCTGATTTATTACAAATGAAAAAAAACTATAGACTGATATCATTGTTAAATGTAAATTAAAAAATCTATGCCTCAATAATTGTAGAAAGATTGAAAAGATTCCTGAATAACTTCATACAGCAGAGCACATTGGCTTTCTACCTAAGCGGCAAATAAAAAATAATATGTGGATGATTCTGAATAGACTGCAATATTATGAGATACATCCAGAAAAGCAGAAGGCAATGATTTTTCTTGATGCACAGAAAGCTTTTGATAATCTGAGTTGACAGTTTGTTTTTACAATTAAAATATATGGACTTTGGAGAGAAATTTTCTACCATGATTAAAATGCTATACCATAAACGAACAGTAAAGGTAATTATAAACAGTGACATGACTGAGAATTTCAACATAACAAAAGGCTCAAGGTAAGGTTGTCCCTTATCCCCGCTGTTATTTACCGTATTTTTTGGAATATAAGATGCACCTTTTTCCCTCAAAAAAGAGGCTAAAAATCTGGGTGCGTCTTATACACTGGATACATCATTTTTTTGCCTCCCAAAACCCCACTTCCTTCACCCAAATGGCCATGCATAGCCTTTAGGAGCCTTGCAGAATGCTCCTGGGGCCTGGGAGGGCAGAAATGAGCGAAAAATGGGCCAATTTTTGTTCAATTTTGCAGCCCCCCCCCCGCCCCGGGAGCACACTATAAGCCACCTAACCCTTTTTTTAAAAAAAACAACAACTTTTTTTTTGTTTTTTGCTTGCTTTTGCCTCCCCCCTCCCCCAGCACTCTACAAGCCTCCTAAAGGCTATTCATGCCCTTTTGTGGGGGGGGGGGGGGGAACCAGGCCTGTTTTTGCGAAAAACGGCCCATTTTTGGGAGATCTGCAGAGTGCAAAAACTTTTTTAAAAAATTTAAACCTTGGTGCGTCATATACTCCGAAAAATACTGTATTAACCTTAGAGGTATTAGCTAGGAATGTTAGACAAGTTAGTGAAATAAAAGGTATGAGAATGCCGATTTTAGCAAATACACAAGTGTGAAGATGTTTCCTTTATCAACTGCCCTGAGAGCCAAATAAACATACATTCCCATGGCTATCTTCCATTAGGCATTGAAATGAAATGTCCCACATGGCCATCATAAACATTTTCCCCAAAGGTAAGGGGATGTCAAGGCACTTTGGCGCCAGGAAACCAGTTGTAAAATATCAGTTGTCACAGACCCTGCTAATAAATCCACTCCAAGGCCCCCTCCTCCCAACTGAATGGCAATATCACTTTTAGGGATTTGACATCTAGAATTTTTTTATTCACATTTTTTTTCTTGTGTTTTGTCTTGCACTCCCTTCCTATTAATTGTAAGCCGCCCTGAGTCCCCTCAGGGAAAAGGGCGGCCTATAAATGTCAAATAAATGAAAAAAAATGAAAAATTATATCTGTAATTGAGGCCACCATGATAGGTAAATCCCTAATCTTTTTAATCCTTGTTTTGTTTTTAGCTATGCCCTTTGTTTAGTATGTCCTTATATCTTATAATTTTATCCATATTTATTACATTAGGATATATTCACACTTCCATTATAGAAAACCATACTGGCACTTTCAAGTAGTGTTGCTCTTTGATTTTGGTCCATACTAGCAGTAATGAATTTCTAATGTAATGTCTCTTGAAGTACCAAACTAAGGAACTGGACATGGCTAGTCTAGTGAAGATAAGGACCAGGGGGAGACATGATAACAGTGTTCCAATATTTGAGAGGCTGTTACAGAGAGGAGGCATCAATCTGTTTTCCAAACCACCTGAAGACCAGTCCAGGTATAATGGATGGAAACTGATGAAGGATTGGATTGGATTGGATTTATTGGATTTATATGCCGCCCTTCTCCCAAGGACTCCCAAGATGCCCCCATCTTCCTACCTATAGCCGTAGGTGTTAAAAGATTGGCTTTCTCAGCAAGGCCTAATAGAGATGCAGCACTTCAATCCTCCTGGATGCTGCCATCTCATAAACATGCTGCTGGGCTTACCGGCAAGCTCCTGCACCTTTGCTGCCTTGGTCGGAGCCTGATTCCGGAAGAAGCCCAGGGAAGCATGTTAGATCGGGTAAAGGAAGGCACACAAAGACTCCAGTAACAACAACTCTTTATTGCAAGTCAGGTAAACATCTGGCTGAGGATGGGTTGGGCAGCATCCCCTTTTAAAGGGATCTTGACCAATGGGATTCGACCTCTGTTCCCGCCGGAACAGAAGACCTTGGTGAAAACCTCTATCAGTGGGGGGATATCTAACACCCCTTCCCTCTAGGATAGATGAACCCAGCTGGTGATGTAGTCACTCAGGTAGGCGGGATTTTGTGTAGCTCTGCCTGACCTGCGCAGTTCAGTGTGAGTGGTTCCTTTGGACAAGTCAGATGGACTTGTTTGCTCTGCGGTTCTGTCTGATGAAAACTCCTGGAACTTTCCACAGGCCACGGCTGGAGCTTCTGGAGCTAACTCACTCGGAGCTTGCTGTGGGCCTGCATCGAAGTCAGATAAGTTTTCCGAAATTCCCGGGCTTGAGTTGGACATGGAAGGATTGTTATCTTGTTTCGTGTGGCTTTGACTATCTCGTGCAGAAGTTACTGTTGGTTGTCTAAGTTTGGAGTTGAAAATCCGGCTACGGAGTTGGTCAGTGTGCCTTCTCCAAATTCTACCGTTCTTGAGCTCTATTGTATACGATCGAGGACTGATAATTCTGATTACCATGGCAGGAATCCACAACGTTCCCCCTGTGTAGTTGTGTGTGTAGAGCTAATCACCTATGGAGAAGGATTGAAACTTGCTTGTGGAGTCAGGGGTGATGTGGTAGAATAATTTGGATGTAGCCGGTCTAGGTGAGACCTTAAGTGGCGGCCCATGAGAATCTCAGAGGGGCTTCTCCCAATGGTAGCACTGGGTGTGATGTGTTGGATCAATAGATAGTGGTTGATTCATGTTTGCCAATCGCCTGGGCCCATCCTAGCAAGGGCCTCCTTTGCCGATCTCACCATTCTCTCCACCTAACCATTGGAGGCTAGATGGAATGGCGCGACCAGGGCCATGCCTGATTCCCTGAGAAGCTAGGAAGTTCTCAAATGGCATAGTCGTGAATTGAGGGCCATTGTCAGAGACCAAGACATCAAGAAAACCGTGCGTGGAGAAAAGTCTCCCTAGTACTTTGATTACCGCTTCTGCTGTAGTGGAAGACATCAGGACTACTTCTAACCATTTTGATTAAGCGTCCATAACTATGAAGAATGTTTGGCCATGTACCAGTCCAGCAAAATCAATGTGCACCCTGGACCATGGTGCTTGTGGTTGCTCCCACTCCTTAGCGGGCGCTTCTGGGGGAGCCAGTCTGGATTCCTGATAGGGTGTGCATGTGGCCACCCATTCTTCGATCTCCCTGTGTACATTAGGCCACCATACGTAGCTCCTTACCAGAGACTTCATTCTGACTATCCCAGGATGACCTACATGTAATGCTTCTAGTACTGCGATGCACAGTTTGTTGGGAATGATTACTCAGTCCCCCCACAACAAACACCCGTTAATAACCAATAATTCATCACGTTTGGCAAAATACATTTTGAAATCAGCCCCTTGGGCCACCCCCTACACACCCAGTTCACTGACACTGAAAGGAGAGGCATCGCAGGTCAACACCAATCGCAGGGTCTGGCTGTATTGTACAAGGAAAGAGTCCGCTTACAGGAGTCGTTTTACTGAGGTAAATGCGGCGATCTTGGCTTTGCCCCAGGACCATTTCACGTTTTTGGCTAGAAGGCAATGTAAAGGTTTAGCAACGGTGGTTTTCTGTTTGAGAAAGACGCTGTAGAAATTAAGGAGCCCAAGGAATGCTCGCAGTTCGGTTTGATTGCGAGGTGTGGGGGCGTCCTTAATAGCTTAAATTTTCTGTGAGTTCGGGTGGATTCCAGACCCATCGATTAGGTATCCTAGGAATTTGACTTTTGGTACATTAATTTGACATTTTTCTTTTTTGAGGCGGAGACCCTTATTTCTAATTCTGGCCCAAACTGTTAGTACACATTTTAAAAGTTGCACCTTATTTGTAGCCAATACCAAGATGTCATTGAAATAGGGGACGACTCCTGGAATCCTCTGCAAAAGTCGTTCCATGATGCTTTGGAAAAGTCCAGGGGCGATACTAACATCAAATTGCTGATGGTGGCATTTGAATGCACCCCTGTGTATCACAATGGTTTGGGCCTCCACGGTAGCGCCATCTACTGGCAATTGTTGATATGCCTGTGCCATATCCACTTTTGCAAATATTTTCCCTGGGCCGAGCGAATGTAGTAGGTGCTGTACAATGGGCACAGGGCTTTATTAATTGTGCATTTATAGTCCGCACAGATGTGGACAGACCCATCAGGCTTGACAGATGTCACAATTGATGCATGATCGACTGGCTCTAAGATGCCCTGGCTCACACGCTTGCCAATTTCTTTGTCAATTTTCGGATGGAGAGTGAAAGATACTCTTCTGGGTTTTAGCCTAATTGGGGCTACTGTGGGGTCCAAGCTAAAGGAAATTGGGGTTCCTTTGTACTTACCCAGACCGGTGCTGAAAACATCCTCAAACTTCTTAAAGATGGGCTCAGTGCCGTTGCTGAAAACATCCTCGAACTCCTTAAAGATGGCTTCAGCGCCTTCGTCCCTCATGGAGTTGATTCCAGTCACTTCCATCCCCAAAGCTTGGAACTAATCAAGCGCCAGGAGGCTTTGAAGGTTCCCGCTGACCACCGTCACAGAGAAATTTTTTTCTGAATTGTTTGTAGTTTACCCGGAAAGTGCCTTGGCCCATGATGGGGACTTGGTTAGAGGTTTATAGAGGTTCCCCTGGTAGTCATGCAGGCGGACATCGGTGTTTCAGAAGTGTTGCTTCTGTAGCTTTGGGATCGCTTGCTTAAGGACTGATCATGGAATTATGGTCAGTGATGATCCGGTGTCGATCTCCATCTCGCATGGAGAGTCCTCGATGAGGACAGTGACTTTCAGCTTTTTGGGGTGCCTAGTGTGGATTTGTCTAACTGGGACAGTGACATTCTGCTTTCTTGGGCGCCAAGAGCAGATTTGTGTAACAGACGTATGGTTGGCGATCCTATCGTCGCCTTCTGACTGTCGTGGGTACTTCTGCCAAGCCCCTGGTTTGGACTGCTGTTGGCGGCTTTGTGAACCTTTGGCTGTCTGGTGGCAGTAGGAAGTTGCTGCGACACACCTTGGCGATGTGCCTTTTCCTCTCGCATCGCTGGCAAGTTGCTTCATGAAAGTGGCAGAATGCTCAGGCATGGTCTCCTCCACAGCTGGCACAGAGCGGAGCTTGCGAGTTGAATTTTTGCACCAGCTTGGCGTGGCTACTGCGCATGCAGTAGCTGTCGCCCTCCCCGCTTTCGGGTCTCTCAGGCTTAATAGTCTCGCAATGTACGTGGGTACTCTTCTGCGCGTCTTGAGGTGCGCTCTGGCGCTATAGGGTTTCCATCGATTTGGCGGCTGATTCGGATGCACTAGCCTCATCTAGTGCGATCTGCAGAGAGAGGTTAGACTTAGCGAGTAGCCTCCTCTGCAGGGTAATGTCTCGCACGCCGCAAATTATGCGGTCCAGAATCAGCTTGTTCAGGTGTCGGAACTCACAGTAGGCTGCGGCTTTTCGAAGCACTGCTACATACTCATTGATAGATTCGCCCTCCATCTGGTTCCGGATGTTAAATTCATGTCGGCAAACGTATTTGGGCGGCTTGGGTGCAAAGTGAGTCTTCAGCGTTTGTTGCAGTGCAGACCAGGACATTGCTTGGAGCGGAGTTGGTTCCGAGAGGTTTTTCACCGTTTCAAACACTTCCTGGCCACAGTGACCCAGGAACATGTTCTTCTTACGGGCTTCTGGAACACCAACAAGATTGTTCACTTCGAGGAAACACTCGAATCGTAACATGTACGATTCCCAGTGCTCGGTGGCTGGATCATATGGAGTTGGTGGGGCGTGCATAGTCATCCTGATTTAATTTTGTCTTCAGTGATGATTTGCTCGATGCCACACAGGATGCGCCTGAACTGGATGCACTTGCAAGATCACGTTTGCTCTTTTTGTTCTCCTAGTTGCCTTCCGATCCAATCCTTGTTGCCAGTGTTAGATCGGGTAAAGGAAGGCACACAAAGGCTCCAGTAACAACATCTCTTTATTGCAAGTCAGGTAAACATCCGGCTGAGGACGGGTCGGGCAGCATCCCCCTTTAAAGGGATCTGTCAGACCTTTTGACCAATGGGATTCGACCTCTGTTCCCGCCGGAACAGAGGACCTTGGTGGAAACCTCTATCAGTGGGGGGGGGGAGGGATATCTAACAAAGTGCGTTGAAAGTCTGACTTTCTTGGAGCAAGGCCTGATAGAGACGCAGCACTTCAGTCCTCCTGGACACTGCCATCTCGTAAACATGCTGCCGGGCTTCCTGGCAAGCTCCTGCACCTTTGCTGCCTTGGTTGGAGCCTGATTCTAGAAGTGGCCCGGGGAAGGTGTAATGCAAGGTGGCTCTCTGCTCGGCCTGCCCCTTCTCCAGATGACCCAGGCAGACAGCAGTCAGCTTCTGCTCCTGGCCAGGGAGACGGATCTGGCCAAGAGGAAAGAGAGAGGGAAAGAGAAAGAGAGAGGAAGGGAAAGAGAAATGATATTACAAAAGTTTTTATTTTTTATTGTTGCTAAACGTAATATTTCAAAAGCAGAAAAAAAGTAACAGGCATAAAAGTGTTTAATGTTTTCTTAGGACAATATGCTGAACTCTGCCTTGTTTATCATTATTTTAGGTAGTAAAAACTTAGAATTCAGGTTAAATTGCTGTGTTGGCACTTTGCAATAAATAAGTGGGTGTTGGGTTGCAGTTTGGGCACTTGGTTTCTAAAAGTTTTGCTATCACTGCTCTAGAGCCAAGATTGAGGCTAAATAGCTTGAATTCCAAAGCTAATTATGTGAAGCCTAATGAGAAATCGTTATTTTTCTTTTGATTGCCTTTTAGAGGAGATATGTACTTTGGTGATTGCAGAGACTTTTCCTGAAGATGCAGGGATCTTTGCATGCACAGCAAGCAATGATTATGGATCAGTCACAAGCACTGCCAAACTGACTGTGCTGCCAGGTATTCAGCGTTTTTTTGGTGTTGTCTACAATCAGTGGTGGGTTTCAAAAATTGTTCGAACCTACTTTGTGGGTGTGGCCTCCTTTGTGGGAGTGGCTTGCCGCCCATGTGACCGGATATGAAGATGCCAACGACACTTGTCAGAACCACCTTAAATTACCTTACGCACAGCACTGGCATGCATAAGAATATGATGTAAACTTGTTTTTTAAAAGGCATCTTTGGTTTGCGTTACCTTTCACAGAAGCACTGAGTTTTATAAATATGAGCATGATAATGTAGAATAATCATATGCAAGGACCAGTGGTGGGTTTCAAATTTTTTTGGAACCTCTTCTGTAGGTGTGGCCTGCTTTCCGGGTCCATTGGTGGAACCTCTTCTAACCGGTTCAGTAGATTTGACGAACCGGTTCTACTGAACCGGTGCGAACTGGTAGGAACCCACCTCTGTCTACAATATAAGTGAAACAGTGATATTTGGACCCAGGTCCACCGGACACATTGTATGTTATATTTCCACATCTCTTACTGGTAACTTTACATCAGGGTAAAAAGAATATGTAAAGTTGACATATGTAAGAGTATTCTACATAATCTTCTGAAACAGAGGTTCCCAATCTTGACAACTTTAAGATGCGTGGCTGGGGAATTCTGGGAGCTGAATTCTGGGAGTTGAAGTCCACCTCTTAAAAGTTGCCAAAATTGGAAACCCCGGCTCTAAATCTTACTCACTTAATTATTTGATTTCTATTCCACCCATCTCACCTAGAGATGGCATTAGGAAATATAGTAAAATAAACTCTGACAATGGATCCAACTACCAGAAATACAGCTGCTAATTATAAAGGGAGAAATTTGGCTTTTGAGGCTAGGTGGCAGCAGAGGCAACATGGAAAAAATGAGTAACTCATATTAAAAACAAAAGCCAAAAAAAAAACACCCAGTAATTTTCCCGGGAGTATTAAATATAAACCAGGAATGCATGCAGAAATCTTGGAATAAGTTGGTGTTTCTCATGCACAGTGGTATTATAAATCTGTGATTAATTCAAATAAGATTGATACACACAATTCATTCATTTAGCCAATACTGAGCATAGATCAGTTACTGTTCTCAACTCAGTTTCCAATTGTAACATGATAATAGCAGTAAATAAATATTTATTTATTTATGATCCTTCAGTTCAAATACTCATGAGAATTTGAAAATGACTGTCTTTCCTAGCATAACTGTTCAATGTAACTGACTAAAGTAATGATCTCAATGAACTAAAATGTGATGATAATTCAAATAATGTTATGTTGATGTACTTTTTTCTCTTTCTATTTCAGCCAGTTGCGAAAGCTCCAGCCATGATTTGTCAATGGGAGTACAGAATAAGGATAACTTTCAACATTTCCCACCTCCACCTTCACATCTTGAGATTAATTCTGTGGAGCTTCCTCCAAAGCATTCAGAGCACTCCAAGATCAGTCATCCCAGCTCAAGTGCTTTTGAATTACAGCTTAACTCTGTTGAGAAGAAAACCAATGGAATTCATCCTACCCATGGAGTCAATGGAATCATTAATGGCAACACCAAAACTGATAAATCCCACCCTGGTGAATTGCTTTCACCCACAAAAACACCACCACCTGTGCTTGCTAAGCCAAAGTTGTGAGTAATTCTTTGTCATTATATATTCTAATATTATGAAAAGGTATTTTATTTTTGTTTCACAGGGGACAGAAGTTTAGCAGATAAAATTTCAAGACATCTTGAAGACACCAAGTTAGACAAGTCATGTTAGCTAACTAAGAGCATACATAAGGTCATGAAGTATGAAAAATTATAATGTTTCTGAAGAGTTGCTTCACATGACATTTTCTTCTATATGGGACTACATTGGTGTAATGGGAATGAAAACTCATCTTCAAATCATTACTTGGCCATGAAGCTTAGTAAGTGGCTTTTTTAGTCAGTTGTTATCTCTCATCCAAACATGAAATGCTTGGAGTGGAGGGATAGAAGCACTGTTGCTTACATCGTTCAATACCTTATTATTGCATAATATAAATTAATATCTGTGAGCAATGTGCTTACCTCACAAGTCTAAGGTTCTTGTTAAAATAGATATATAGATAGATATATAGATACATCTACTGTAATGGCTCCTCTCCTAACTTGAGAAAGTAAAGACTCTTGAAACAGATTACTTCAAAAGGAAACTTTAATCGAGCAGGATGGAAACCATTAGAAGCAAAGCAGCATCTGAAAACCTTTAGGCCATGCAAATGGGATTAAGCTGATAATGACCCCTCCCCTTTGTCCGAATGCAGATTCTGACCAATACACATGTGAAGATGCTTCCTTAACTCTTCTGCCCTGGGAGTCAATAAAGCACAGGTTCCCATGGCTATCTCTAGTTAGACATCAAAGTTATATATCCCACATGGCTACCATAAACATCCCTCCAAAGATGTTGGGACCTTCAGTCTCCCGGTGACAGGAAACCAGTTGTACAGTTGTAAAACTCAGTTGTTTCAGATGTAGCTAATAATTTAACTCCGAGGCTCCTCTCCTCTCAATTGAATGGCAGTATCATTTTTAGGGATCTGACATGCTGCCGTTCTTTAGAAAAAGGAGAGATTCACCTGTGAAAAAATAGGAAAAGAAATTGCATCATAGTATTTTAACAAGGTTTGTCAGGGTATTGGGAGTGAATTTTTTTCAATAGGGCCCTAACGTGTTGTTTCTCTACCCATTCGTTTTGGGCTGAAGGTAAATGCTTCCAAGCAACTAAGTATTGGGTTTTCCCCCTGTGGGTCCTAGAGTCCAAGATTTCCTTAATTTCAAAATTGTTCACTTTCTATCATGATAGGAATAGGAGGTATAGGTGCATGTGGTCTGAGGTGTGAGATTACTTCTCATTTGAGTAAACTAATATGAAACACTGGATGGACTTTCCTGAGTGTCTTTGGCAGGAATAAGTCTACTGTTACTGGGTTGATAACTTTGGTGATCAGGAAAGGTCCGATGAAATGTGGCCCTAATTTCTTTGATGGTTGCAGTGACTTCAGGAATTTTGTCTATAGGTATACTCTATCTCCAACATGGAAGGGTTTGGGATCTACTCTTTTTTTGTCAGCTTGAGTTTTGAAAGACTCTTTAGCTTCCTGTAACGCTAATCTAACCACTGGCCATGTGTTTCTTAGGTTGTCTATCCATTCTTTTAGTGAGGGGATGGTGGGTTCCTCTGTGGGTAGTTCAGGCATGGGGTTGAAATCCTGGTCTGTTGCTATTCTAAAAGTGGTGAACCCAGTGCTTGAGTGCACAGCGTTATTGAAGGCCACTTCTGCAAAAGATAAAAGATCAACCCAGTTGTCCTGTTGAAAATTAATAAAACATCTTAGGTATTGTTCTAGAACCATGTTCCAATTTTCAGTTTGACCATTGGTGCATGGATGGTGACTGGAGCTCAGTCCTTGGGTGGTGCCCAGTAAGTTTAAGAATGCCCCCCCTAAATTTGGAGGTGAATTGGACCCCTCTATCGGAGATGATTCTCTGCGGGGCTCCATGAAGGCGATAAATGTGTATCAGGAATAACTTGGCTAGACTTTTGACAGTTGGGATCTTTTGGCACGGTATAAAATGTGTCTGTTTTGAAAACTAGTCTGTTACAACTTAAATGACAGTATTCCCTGCGCTTTCTGGTAGTTCGACAATAAAATCCCTAGCTATCTCCTTCCATGGTGCTGAGGGCTCGGCTACCTTCTGTAACAGTCCTGGCATTTTGCCTTGGTGTCTTTTGGCTGCTGCAAAATTGGACAGCTGGCTACATAGCTCTCTATGTCCTTTTTTAGTCATGGCCACCAAAATTGCCTTTTAATTAGATGTAAAGTTTTTACAAAACCAAAGTGTCCTGCTAGTTTGGAGTCGTGGCACCTTTCCATTAAGTACAGTCTTTGGCTGGCTGGAACATAGAACTTCCCTCCCACCCAAGCTAGGTTATCTTTCATCAGACAGCTGTCTGTGGCTCAAAAACCATCCGTCGGTGGTTAAAACTTGTTTAAAAGTTTGGGTGGTATCATTGTCCTCCAGAGTGTCTTGTTTTCCCTGGGATCTGGTGGTTACTCTAGCAGCTAGTTGATTGTCTTGTATCATGGATTTGATTATGTTTGGCTTCATACTGTTGTATTGCAGTTTCCTGGACAGTGCATCTGCCAGGAAATTTTTTCCCCCTGGGAGGTATCTGAGCGTAAATTCAAACCTTTTAAAGTACTGAGCCATCGTACTTGTTTTGGAGAGAGTTTCCTTGGGGTCTTTAGGGCTTCTAAATTTTTATGATCCATCCAGACTTCAAAAGGGATCTTACTCCCCTCTAGGAAATGTCTCCAGGTTAAAAGAGCCCATCAAACTGCCTAAGCCTCTTTCTCCCAAATGGCCCACCTTTGCTCAGATTCATTCAATTTTTTGGATATGTAAGCGCATGGTTGTAATTGGTCTTCCTCATTTTTCTGAAGTAAGATGGCTCCTATCGCCGCATCGCTAGCATCTGCTTGTATGATGAACGGTTTCTCTGTGTCTGGGTGCTTCAGGATCAGTTCTGCCGAAAACAGCCTTTTAAGTTTTTCAAATTCCACTTGGCATTCCATTGTCCAGTTCAAAGGCTGCTTCGGTTTCGGGTTTCCCTCCCCCTTCGTTTTTTAGAGCTTGGTGATGGGGAGAGCAATTTTGGCGAAAGCGGGGATAAACTTCTGGTAAAAGTTTGCAAATCCCAGGAAGCTTTGCAACTGTTTGCATGTTCTGGGTGGTTCCCAGTCAAGTACCAATTGCACTTTCGAAGGATCAATTTCTATGCCCTGATGTGAAATGCGGTATCCTAAGTAATCAATTTTTTTCTTGGGGGAATTCGCATTTGGAGAGTTTAGCATAAAGTTTTACAGAGTGAAGTTTGTTCAGAACCGCCCGGACTAGTTTTACATATTTTCCTTGGTCTCAGAATATAATAAAATGTCATCAATATAGACTATGCAGCCCTTATATAGATACTCCCACTACACTTCGTTTATTAATTGCATAAATACTGCAGGGGCCACTTGTAGCCCAAATGGTAGAACTTTGAATTGATAACATCCAAGAGGGGTGTTAAATGCCATTTTCCATTCATCTCTCTCCTTAATCCTGATACCGTAGTAAGCCTCCCTTAAATCCAGCTTTGAAAAAATTCTCCCTTTGGCTAGGTGTGCTAGCATATCCTTCATGAGTGGGAGGGGGATATACATTTGCCATACTGATTGAATTTAAATTTCTAAAGTCAACACATAAGCATTTGGAGCCATCTTTTTTCTCTCTAAACAACACTGGGGCTGCAACTTTTGATCGGGCTTGTTCAATAAAACCGCTTGCTAGTTTTTTTTTCCAATGAAATTTATTATGAAATTAAACAGTAACATGTTTCCTGACTAAGACCGTTCTAACAAGGAAATACTACAAACCTTTGAAATTTTATTGGATTTTAATTTAATTTAATGAATTAAAAGATGTATAGGCATCCAGACATCTGCTTGCCAAAGTCAGTTGTCTGGTGAGCCAACACCCAGAACCACATAGTTCCCTATCATAACCTTACTTCCACTGCATTTTTGAGCAGACCAAGCAATAGCTCTACTTCTTTCCCAAAAACACACAAGAGAACTAGTTGGGTTTTTTTTAGTCTTCTTTCATTCAACAAATGGTAGAAGCTCTATTCCTTTCTTATTCCCCTTAAGGAGTTTTAATACAAAGGGGATTGGTGTTCCTCAGTTTCCAAATACCCTGAACTATTTGTTTTAGACAAGTTTTAGATTTTTTCCTAGTGGATGAGATTTTTTTTTTTAAATGACAGTTTCATTTTAATATCACCAATTAGTATATTGTTCCTGTTACCATCATAATGCTTGTAAACTATAAACATAACTGCTTGTAAAAATAATGTAAATATTTTAGTTTTTTGGAAAACATTTGTAAACATTTTGTTTGCTTTTTTAATAAGGTTAAATAAGTAAGAATTCATCTTGACTTGATAAACAAATTCAATTTGTTCAATTTTAGGCATTGTATGCATGAAAAGCATTTACAAGTAGTTTAGATACCTTATTTTATATTTCTGACTTTTCCTGTTCTTTTAGTATGGATGTTTGAGGAACATCTTTATATGTGAGCTTTGCTTACATGTTGAAGAGTGTTTTCTGTAAGGCCTCTCTCCAGTTGCCTTCGGAATATATGCAATGCCCTCCTGAATTGAATCCCTGGTCTGTTCAGTCCAAGCTTTTGTTCTCTGACAGCCTAGCCAGCTACAGGAGTCTACTTATTTCCTATGTAATAGCCTTCAGAGGCAGTAACCTTGCTAATAGCCGCTGAGACATTCACTGTAGGTGCTTGCAAGTGGTGGATCAGAGATTGATAATCCATTTACACTTTCTTAGAGTGAGAGGCTTTTAGTTTCCTTTTATTGTGTGTTATTTTTTTCCAGAGATGTGTGCATAAGACCATGGAATAATTTGCCTATTGTTTGGTTTTCTGAATGACTTGGCTAAAGATTTATATAAAACTATATGAATTTCAGTGTTCTGCTGTACTTTCATTAATTTGACTTTAACAAGGTAAATGCGTTATGCAGAAGTAATAGCACTTATATATTGCTTCATAGTGCTTTACAGCCCTCTATAAGCAGTTTACAGAGTTAGCATATTGCCCCCAACAATCTGGGTCTGCATTTGATCAACCTCAGAATGATGGAAGGCTGAATCAACCGTGAGCCATTCAGAATCAAACTCCTGGAGTGAGTAATGAGTTAGCTTGCAGGTCTGCATTTTAATCACGGTGCCACCATGGCTCTTCCTATTTAATAATAGAAAGGCAGAAAACATATATGTGATGCAATTTGTATCTTTTCGCATGCTTTTGAATGTCTCATGCCCAAGTAAACATTTCTACTCTTCAAACATTTTCTGTTTCCTTATAAACAATATGCACAGTGTCAAAATGTTAACTAAGTACATGTGTAAAGCCCAAACCTAGTGTCCCAAAGGTCTTTTTTCAAAAGGCAACTGGACTTTCTTGTTTTTTTGGTTTGAAGATGTTTCACTTCTCATCTAAGAAGCTTCTTCAGCTCTGACTGGATGGTGGGGAATGGAAGGATTTATACTCCTTGCAGACAGCTAGTCATTTACATTCTTTTAGAGTGTCATTGAGGCCACTTGGAGCTTTATCTGTGTCTTCAGGGTCACCTGAGTAGTGCAAATGGGTGTGGAGCCTTCTTGGAACTGCTGAAAGAAGTATGTTGTAGACTGGAGATAGATGATAACATATCCCTCCACCTCTGTTGAGAGAGGGCTGTTCAATTTTGACATAGATGGCCTCTTTGATCCCTCTTTCAAGCCAGCATCCGCTCTGTCCAAAATGTGGACTTTGCTGTCTTCAAAAGACTTCTTTGTTTTTTAAATGCAGATGGACTGCTGAATCTTGTCCTGATGGGTTTGTTCTCCTATATCAGTGTTGGTGAACCCTATCCATCTACTCCCCTTCCGAATGCACGGTGCAGGCTACTGAAGCCGCCACAGCGGAACACTGATAAGGCACCTGGCCCAAAGAGCTGGCGCCTTGGCAATCTGCTCAGCCGGACCCATGCCAGTGGGGGGAAGCAACCGTGCCACCCCAGGAGTTGGAGATCGAAGTGGTGCCACCTGAATAGAGGATGGAGAAAGAAGCCTTTGCAGTGCGATGGGCACTCCTCTCATGCAGACACGCCAGAGGGGGCTAAGGTGCCTTTTGAAGTCTGGACTGATCATAAGAACCTTGAAGCCTTAAAGACACCCCAGAAGCTTTCCCCCAAACAAGTACACTGGGCACAATACTTCCAATGATTCAACTTTGAGCTCAAATATATCCCAGTGGGGAAGAATCTGCTGGTCAACACGCTCTCAAGGAAACCCCAATTCAATAGCCAGCAAGAGAAAGTCGTCCATGCCATCATTCCCACACTGCAAATTGCAATGCAGGTCACTACCAGGGGCCAAGCCAGACGCTGAGCCACACCCTTAGAGGAGAATCTGACAGCTGACTTAAAAGCGGCACTTCCAACAGATCAATGGCTTGCCGAGAATCGAGAGACTTTAACCATGAGAGAAGGACTAGCATGGGAAGGATCCAAGCTCTATGTCCCCAGCAACTTGAAACTGGAAGTCTTACAATGCAGCCATGACTCATGGTTGGACAGCTACTTTGTATTTCTAAAAGCCCTCCACCTGGCTTGGAGACAATTTTGGTGGCCCACGATGAAATCAGATGTGGAGGACTACGTGAAAAGCTGCGCTATTTGTGCTACTATGAAAATGAGACTAGAGAGGCCCCCTGGCAGTGGTGAAATATATAAAATTTTGCCACTGGTTCTCTAGGCATGGCTTGGTGGGTGTGGCTTGTTGGGTCATGTGACTGGGTGGGCGTGACCAACTTTTTAAAATTTTAAAGCATTTTTTTAATTACCTATTCACCCGAACCGGTAAAAAATGCTTTAAGAAGTGAGGGGAAAAGGTTCAGCTGTGCCATGCGATCATGGAAATCTTTTCCCCCCCCAATTTTTAAAGCATTTTTTTACTATCGGTTTCGGTGAATAGGTAATTAAAAAATGCTTTAAAAGTGTGAACCAGTGTGATCTAGTAGCATTTCACCCTGCCCCCTGGGTTGTTCCAACAAGTAGCTAAGCCCAGCCGACCCTGGGAAGAGATTGTCATAGACTTTATAGTAGAACTCCCAGAGTGTGGGGACAACACAGTGATTTGGACTGTGATTGATCTGTTTTCTAAGCAAGCACACTTTACTGCTTGCTTCGGACTACCATCAGCTAAGAAGCTGTCCAGTATGTTCATCAAACAGATCTATCGACTACGCGGCATGCCACAACAAATGATTTCGGATGAAGGACTTAGCTCGGCTTTTCATCTGCATACAAATGGAGCCATGTCATATACGAATTCCATGGTGGAACAATACAGCAGATATTATATGGATTACCAGCAAGAGAACTGGGTGGACTTGCTACCTTTAGCAGAGGTGGATTACAACAACACAGTGCACAGAAGCCCTGGATTGACCTCTTTCCAGATCATCAGTGGCATGGAGTTTGTCACCACTCCTGAGTTGCCAAGAGATCAACCCCCTTCCATGACGCTAGCTGAATGGATAGAGTCATTAAAGAAAGATTGAGAAAACATTAAAAAAGTGCTAGCTGTTGCCGCCAAAGCGTATAAAAAGCAAGCCGATAAACTTAGATCTCTCCAGCCGCCCTTTTGGGTGGGAGACCAAGTTTATCTATCAACAAAATACATTAGGCTAAAATTGCCTAGTAAGAAGCTAGAACCTAAATTATTGGGACCTTTCCCCATAGTGAAAGTAATTAACCCAGTAACAGTGCAGCTCAGGCTCCCCCACATACTAGGGAAAGTGCATCCAGTATTCCATTGCAGCTTGTTAAAGCCAGCTGTCAGTTCAAGGTTGAGATTGCAGCAAGCAGCACCTCCCAAATTAATTGTAGTACAAAGTGAGACACACTACAAAGTAAAAAAGGTTTTAGACTCTAATTTACACAGAAGCAGATACAGTATCTAGTTCATTGGGAAGGGTACCCTTTGTCAAAAGCTACCTGGGTTAAAAGTTGGGATGTAAAAGCAGATGCATTAGTGAAAGAATTTCCTGATAAATTTCCTAATAAGCCAAAGGGTCCGGGGGTGGGGGGGCGGGGAGGTGGTTAACATGCCACATGCTGACTGAATTAACCCCCTGCTTCCCTCTCATTCCAGGACATAATTTTCAACTGGGGGGTGGGGGTGGTTTGTCAGTCCTGGAAGCCATCTTTTTTGTTGGAGCTTCAGGGCTGCCACATTTAGTACCTGGGAAAACGGACAGGGGATTGAAAGGACTGGTGGAGGATTAGTCATAACAACATTCTTTCTATGGGAGTCAAGGACACTCAGCCTGCACCTCGATGGGAGTGACTGGGGATTGTTGAAATGATTGGACCATGTGATAGACTTATGGGTGCAGGGGATGGATATTTGACTTTCTTTTGGGTGGGGACAACCTAGAACTCTCAGATTCGGGTCTTCCCAGATGTCCCAATATGACATCTCTAATAAATTGGAACTTTGAGGAACTTCTAGCCTTGGCGTCTTCTTTCATTGGGGGTGTTACTTGGAGCCATGGTAGTATGATGAAGGATTTCTTTGCAGAAAGGAGAGCTTTTTAGATTCTGTCAGAGTGAAAGTGGTTGAAATCTATGGATAAAGTATGTAAAATGTGCAGAGCAGGGGTGAAATTCAGCAGGTTCTGACAGGTTCTGGAGAACCAGTAGCGAAAATTTTGAGTAGTTCGGAGAACAGGCAAATACCACCTCTGGTTGGTCCCAGAGTGGGGTGGGAATGGAGATTTTGCAATATCCTTCCCCCAACAGTGGGGAGGGAAAGGGGATTTTGCAGTATCCTTCTCCTGGAGTGGGGAGGGAATGGAGATTTTGCAGTATCCATCCCCTGTCGCACCCACCAAGCCACACCACACCCACCAAGTCACACTCACAGTACTGGCAGTAAAAAAATTTGAATCCCACCACTGATGCAGAGCCATGCTATAGGATAAAATATCACTACAATAATATGAGATTTGACCATTGCAGGTTAGCTGTTTTACAATTAAATGTTAGTTCTTTGAAATGGAAGAAGAAAGATGAGCCAGATGGGCAAGAAACAGCAAAGATATACTTTATATCTTTATAGAGCCTCTATAAATGTAGTGTTTATGGTTCTGTGTTCACTTGTTTTTGGGGTTTGGCATTTCTTCAGCAGCTGAGCACATGAAATTCTATAACTTAATGAGAGTTCTGCAGTATTAATAGTGGAGCAGCCAGCTCAGCATTTTTCTAGTGACAAAATTTCCACTTCATAGCTCTTCACCTTTTTCTTCCTTTACTGCTGGAACCAAGGTACTTTGATGCCTAACTTCCATATCTCTTGTGCTTTTTAAGCAGCTCTTCCTTCACTAGAGGCAAAGATTCATAGTCCCTAGCCATCAGTTCAGTATAATGCTTAATGGCAGCTTTATTTACTTCCTTATGATTACAAATACAGAGAGGCATAGGCAGAGAGCAAAGCTGGATGCTGGCTGGAGTATCAATTTTGCAACTTCTCATTAGTTGATGAAGACAGCATTTGTCAGTTTCTGAGGAATACTGAATGTTTCTGAAGGTTTTGTAAGGTCCCAGATGTTTCCTCGAGCCACTGAGATGCCAAAAAGAATGAGACTCTAGACAAGGCTTGCAAAAAAATAGCAGCTTTTATTTTTGGTCAAAGCTAAAAGAACTGGGTGAATACTGTATCCAAAACATACAGACAAAATGCATGTAGGAATAGCTACACCTCTGCAAGAGTGGCTCAGAGTATTATATACATTTTGCCCCATTGGAGACAAAGTTTACCCAATCAGAGGCAAAGGTTCGTTACCAATGTGGGTCTTTATTTTCAAAGATTTCTTTGTTCAGGCCTCTGTCTCTGCCCTCCTTGTCTATGAAGCATCCCTATTGTCCTGTGTCAGGGAGGGGTTTCCCCTCCCTGGCCAAGTTGTTTATTTAGCAGAATGCTTTCAGGTATCCCCCTGCTGTAGTACTATCTATGAGGCAGAAAGCTCCCTACTCTGGTTCCTCCATCCATGGGGCCTGATATTCCTGGGTAACCGTTTCTTTTATATTTTCAAGAATGTGCCAGCTTTGAAACAAAGAACAGAAGCAAGACACAGAAATGAGATAACAAGCTTTGCACTAATGCCAGTATAAAGGTTACAATTTACTAAACTAGAATTAGTTCCTAACAACTAATTTCTGACAGTATACAATAATATGAGCAGAAACTAATAACTTTCACATGTTTCACATGTGAAAACAAATTTCACATGTTGGAAAATGACAATGCTGGCAACACTGAGGATGTACAGCAATTTCAGATAAAGAGAAATTGTTTCTTAAATCTGTAATTGTAAGTGTTCCTGTTAAGAATAAACTGTGTTGCACATAAAGGTTAAATAAGGGATGTAAGCTCACTTATTCAAATATCTTCCCTGGTATGTTTCCAAGTGCAATTCCAAGTATCTATTTTCAGAAAGACAAACTATTTTCTCTTAGGAGACTATCAGGCTTTTAAGATTTTCGGCACCCAATTGCTCTAGTTTACAACATCAGTTTGGGCTGTATGCTTTAATATGTTCCTGCTTTTTTATTTCAACTTTATTGTGATCTTGAGTAAAATATTAAATTCTGGATTTGATGAATAAATAGAGATGGGATGTTGGCTGTGTCATAGTTTCACAAGCAACTTCTTCTGGTACTTGTACAACTGTACTTCTTGTCCTGAACTTAAACATCAATAATGAGAATATGATAGCTATTCCTAATTCCATATTTCTGTATATCTTATACTCTGAAAATACGGTATTTTTTAATGGACCAGACCACTATTTTTGTAGGGAAAAATCCTTTGTTTACATGCTACCATAGAAAATGCAAACTCCTGCAAACTAAATGCAAATTATCTTTTAGAAAGACATTCATGTCCAGATAAAGTTTTACTAGCACTTAGCAATAGCACTTAGACTTATATACTGCTTCATAATGCTTTTACAGCCTTCTCTAAGCAGTTTACAGAGTCAGCATATTGCCCCCAACAATCTGGGTTCTCATTTTACTCACCTTGGAAAGATGGAAGGCTGAGTTAATTTTGAGCAGGTGAGATTCGAACTGCTGAACTGCAGCTAGCAGTCAGCTGAAGTTGTCTGCAGTACTGCACTCTAATCACTGTGTCACCTCAGCTCTGATGATGCCTAGACAATGCTTGCTGCACATAAACAAAATGTAGAGGTGGATTATGCCGAATTTACTTTACCAGTGAATTATTGTTGGTTAATAGGGTGGTTGGGTAGTAAGACCTGTATCAAAGATCCTGATGCAGGATACTTCATTCCCATTCATATTCTGGAGAGATGAACTAGGAGAGGTTTGGGAATTACAGTATAAGTGGAAGACAAATCCTAACCCTCAGAGAATTTCCACCTGTCCAAGTTGATACGTTTATGAATATAAACTTAGTGCCAAAGAAGGCAAGGATTGACAGCCTATAGAAACTGGTTTAGATTCATTTGAAATTATTTGATTTGATTTTTTATTTAAACTTTAACAAATGGCTGAACTGTTCTTTATTTTCCCCAAGACCAGTTATCTCCAAGTAAAAGAGTGGAGAAAAACAAAATAATTACTAAATTCAGAGAGGGTTGAAAGTAGCTGGTAAACTAGTCTGTAATTGAGGGATAGTTTTTTTCCCCCTTTGAGGCATTGAGGGGAGGGGGCTCCAGGTGAGAATTTTGAGGCAGGATTCTAGGATTCCCAATGAAGCAAGTTTGTTCACTCCAGCTGACGAACCAGGTACTCCATCCATTAAAATAGCGAGATCCATTCTAGAGTGATACAATTGCTCCCTGCTTCCAGGTATCCTTCAGTTTTTCAACTCATACAGTATGTAACCTTTAATAATTAAAAAAAAAACTTGATAAATTTTCATTCTGGAAATTTTTAAGATTAAGATTAATCTCTTCCTTCACCTAGGCAAAAGAGGTTTTTTTAAATTTTTGCTATATAATATGACTTAATAGAAATACTTTTTATTTAAAAACACTAAATTTGTTTATATTTGTGTGCAGCTTTAGCTGCTCTTGTTCATACTTATTATGTCTGCTTGAAACTGGAAGAGGCTCAAAAAACAAACTGTCCCACTCTTTGGTATGTTGGGCAAAGAATAATGGTAAATATAATTGTGACCATTTATGCTTATGTTTGGGGATATTTTTTTTTTGAAGAGGAAAAATGTCTTAGCTTTTTTCCCCTTCTTTAATCGTTTTCTTAATCAAAATAGCTTTGAATGCAAAAAAGGATAAATTAATATATTTAACATTCCTTTCCTACACATTCTTGGCAGTTATCTAGCATATTTGTACTAGTAGATAGGTATTTTGTTCATTATAAAAAGAAAAAGACACACACAAAAACCACAGTCTTTTAGCTATCTCTTGGGAGACCACCAAGAAGTATAAACTACAATGAAAACATTTAGAGGGAAAATAGAAGAAAACAATGGGAAACTTTTTTCTACTGATACTATAAAAAAAACATGGATATGTCCATGCAGCTGCTAAACGTTGAGGCATAATTTACCTGGATCTTATACAAAAGAAAATCAAATGAGGGGGCTGTTACTCTTACAACTTCTGTAAACTCCCATTGTGACTTTCCTTTTCTTCTATAATTCAAACATATTGTAGATAATAATGCTTTACATTAAGCTATGCTCATCCAGAAACTAGTGAACCTTATGGATTGGGTAGAACTACACTTCATATTAAGTAAGTGCCTTATTTATCATTTTGCGTGATTGGAGAAACCAGCTACTGTCATTTCGGCCCCTTAATTCTTGGCATAATGCAGGATTACAAAAGGAGTAGCCTAGCAATATTCCAACAGAACCCTCTTTATATTCCCAGAGGCCTCAAGTGTGGCCATTGGCAAAAACTTGACTTACACCTTGTAAGTTATTAAGGTACAGATCCATGGAATCCCCTAACATAGGGGTCTAGACCCATGGTCCTCAGCATGCTGCATAAAGGATAATGCAGCCTGCAAGCCAATAGAATTTTAATGTTTAATATACCACAAAATGGGAACATTTTCTGTCTCATTCAATAAATTAACTCATTCATAGATAGCAATAGCAATAGCAATAGAAGTTAGACTTATATACCGCTTCATAGGGCTTTCAGCCCTCTCTAAGCGGTTTACAGAGTCAGCATATTGCCCCCAACAACAATCCGGGTCCTCATTTTACCCACCTCGGAAGGATGGAAGGCTGAGTCAACCCTGAGCCGGTGAGATTTGAACAGCCGAACTGCAGAACTGTAGTCAGCTGAAGTAGCCTGCAGTGCTGCATTTAACCACTGCGCCACCTCGGCTCTTTTTAGATGAGAAAACCCTATCATATTATTACAGATCCGGTACCGAAAGTTACAATTAAGGACAAGAATTTGCCCATTTCACTTACTCTTATATTAAACAGGCTTTTGATTTTGTTTTTGTTTTTTTACATTTAAAGAGTTTATTGACTAATATCAAATAACAAAGGTTCTAGTACTGAATATGCACTTTCTTGGTTTATAACTGATAATACAGATCAACTGTCACCTGATGTAGGTTGAATTGGAGCTTGGGAATGGATGGCAGATTCAGAAAGAAATTTTGCTAATCATAGAAATAATCTGTCATAAATTCTGGGTTGAGATTATTATTATTATTATCATCGCAACAACAGAATTGTATCACAGCGGCCAGTTGTTTCGCTGGATTTGGCATTGATTACTAGTCGGGCCCCACCCAGGGGCCTAGGATATCATAACATATTTTCTTAATATGCGTGCAGGTCCAAGCAGTGTGGCTTTTTGCATTTGACTGATGGTGATTTTGTCAATTTTTAATTGTTTTAAATGTAATTCCAGTGCTTTTGGAATAGCACCCAGTGTGCCGATTGCCACTGGAATTACCACTGCTGGTTTGTGCCATAGTCGTTGAATTTCGATTTTTAAGTCCTGGTATTTCGCGATTTTTTCATGTTCCTTCTCGCCAATCCTGCTATCACCTGGTATTGCAATGTCTATGATTGTAACCTTATTTTTCTCAACCAGTGTGATGTCTGGTGTATTATGCACCAGTGTTTTGTCCGTTTGTATACGAAAATCCCATAAGATCTTGACCATCTGATTTTCGGTGACTTTTTCAGGCTTATGTTCCCACCACTTTGTTGTTGTTTTAATATTATAATTTTTGCACAAATTCCAGTGGATCATTTGTGCTATTGAATTGTGCCGCAATTTATAATCAGTCTGCGTGATTTTTTTTACAGCAGCTGAGTATGTGATCAACAGTTTTAATCAACTTCTTTGCAAAGTCTGCATTTCGCATCATCAGAGGATTTTTCGATTTTGGCCTTAATGGCATTTGTGCAGATAGCTTGTTCTTATGCAGCCAGGATTAGTGACTCTGTTTCTTTCTTTAATGTACCTGTTGTTAACCATAACCAACAAGTTTTTTCACTGTCCACTTTATCTTTTATTTTTCCCAGAAATTGGCCATGCAATGCTTTGTTCTGCCAACTCTCCATTCTTGATTTTATCACATCTTTTCTGTATTCTTGTTTCGTCTGTTGGGCCTTCAGTAAATTTTTGTTCTTTACTTCGATTAATAGATGCTCCTGACTTTCTTTTAAATAATCAGCCAGTGCATGTTTTTCTTCCTCAACTGTTTGCTTCACTTGTAATAATCCTCTGCCACCTGATTTTCGGGGCAGATATAGTCTATCAGTGTCACCACGCGGATGTAAACTGTAGTGCATTGTCATTAGTTTCCTGGTTTTTCAGTCCAAAATGTCCAAATCCGCGTGTGTCCAGTTAACTATACCAGCTGTGTATCTTATAACTGGTATTGCCCAGGTATTCATGGATTGTTGTTGTTGTTGTTGTTGTTGTTGTTGTTGTTATTATTATTATTATTATTATTATTATTATTATTATTATTATTATTGGCTTTTATTTTCCTCCGTTGCCAGTCACTGCTTTTGAAGAAATCATCTAACCCGGAAAACACTGCTTATAGTGAAAATACATTTCACAATTGGTTTCAAATTAAGATAATCCAGTTTTTACATATCTTCACAATCTAAATAGCTTCAACTGAAACCCTTTTTAAAATTAAAATGCTGTATTATTTATCAAATGTTTTAATTGATTAATGCTATATAGTGAATTACAGATATTTGCTGTAAATGTTAAACAACCAACTTCAAAGAATAATTCAAGTTATACAAGTGAAATCACTATTGAAGCATCCTGGTCTTCTGTAACACCTCAGCAGTGCCACAGGTTGATAGCTTCCATGCCACGCCGCATTGAGGCAGTAATTGCTGCAAAAGGGGCCCAAACCAAGTACTGAATACATATGCATGCTTATACTTTTCAGAGGTCCGATATTGTTCTATGTACAATCCTTGTTTTATTGATTGCATGTAATATTCTAATTTTCTGAGATTGTGGATTTGAGGTTTTCATGAGCTGTAACCCATAATCATCACAATTATGACAAATCACAGCTTGAGCTATCTTGCTTTGCATGTAATGAGTCTATCTCATATATTAGTTTCACCCATTAAATTGCATTACTGAAATAAATGAATTTTTGCACAATATTCTACTTTTTTGAGGTTCACCTGTATTCTAAAACTGTTATAAGGGAGAGTCACACTATTTTAGGCCTTCTGATTATTTTAATTATGGTTGTGTTTACTTACTTTGCCAGAATATTATCTGAAATAAATTTCTTTGACTGCTTTCTGATCTTGAAATAAATAAGTATATCACAATTTAAGTGGCAATTAGCAGAATAACATAATAAAAACTAAAAAAGAATATTGCAAGTATTGGCTAAGAATATTTTTCCAAATATGTATGCATTTGAGAATAGCAAATTCATGCTTTGCAAATTGCACAAAAGGAAGTGTTTGATACATCTTTCATACAGATTAAGGGGTGGTAAATGGGCACACATGAATCTGAATCAAGAATCATGAGTTACACATTTGTATCTGATATGCAAATACTAAGTTAAGTTATTTATGCAATGATGTCATGTTGACATAATCATAACTTGTTATTGGCACTGTTGACAATTTTAAAGTTATTCTTATCCAATCATTATGTATATTCAACAAAGCTTTTTTAAACACTTCCAAAAATGTGGGTAATGCTAAAGTCTCTATAAACAAACATACCTATGAATAAGATATTGATAATATGAACAGCTTCTGTTATTTAGAGAAAAATATTAATAAATTGGAATACTTTAGAACACCACATTGGCATTTAATTGGTATACAAAAGGCAGCTCTTCAAAAAGTGGAAAAAAGCAGAACAAAGTTCAAAATGTCCCTTAATAAAATTAGGAGTAACTCTATTTGTCAGAGTTTGGACTTAACTTAGTCTTTGTATATCAGATACAAGTGTGTAACTCATGATTCTTGCTTCAAGATTCATGTGTGATCATTAGGTGCTCTAGAGAAAAAAATTACATACTACTTGCAAATGTTTGTTTTCTATTATGAGCATCTGTACAATATAACAGGAATTTTATGTGGATTACAGAAACCATTGTCTTAAGAACATTTAGTCTTACGATGTTTCTAAACCATGCTACCCAAACTGTCTACCATGATCTCTTTCCCTGACTAAAGTTATACATTATGAATAGGATTTTGGGTACAAAAGAATATCAGAATACCAAACATAACATCATAATAACACAGAACCCTCCTTTCCAGGCTGTCTTCTCCAAGTGATTTTTCCCATTTGTCAAAAACTTCCTTTTAAATAAACATCATGAAGCTAGCATGTTGGAAATCAAACTATCAACCTCTAACATTGTATTTTGCCCAAATGCCCTATAACGTATTTTCTGGGCCAGAAATAATAGGTGCAGTGACTAGTTTTACCAGAATATGGTTGTTTAATATATTTGTATTCTTTGAACAATAATTTATGGATCATTCCTTACTTTATAACAATCCTTGCCTCTACATGTATTTATTGTTTATTAAAAGTAGACTAAAACATTTAGGGTTTCTGAGCTTTTATAATAATGATAAATATTACTTGACGTATTCTGATTTCTAACTTCTTGTCTCAGTAGTATCATTACCATAAATTTCATTTTAACATTGAATTAAACGTAAGGGATACATTCCATTAGGATCATTTTCCATGAAATTTCTATTTTTTAATTAATTGAATTTGTGTAGCTCTTATTTATTTAGTGGAGCTTCTTTGGAAGTCAGATTTCCTACATTATGCTTTAATGATTTCTGAGGATTAATGGAGTCTTCTGTTGCACTAAAACTGAAGACATATTGCTTTGTGAATTTTGACTTGATAGCAAGCAGAGAATTGTGATTGACAGACAACTAAGAAATCCTAATACTTCAGAAGACGAAGTAAAAGTATATTTGCACCCTTTGCTTAGGCACCATGGTGGTGAAAATAATGTTTTTTGTCTGTCTGCAAGTCCTGCTAATGAAAAGCACATCTTTGGGAATGAGCCTGAAGTTGGGGAAGGGTGTGGATTTTTTTATGCAAAGATGGTTTATAGTAAATTATCTCATAAGCTGTGAATTGGAATGTAGAAGGACTCATGCAGGACTGCATATGATACTATACAAATACAATCACTTTAGCCTATAGAGAATTATCAAAATGTTAGAAATGTTGTTTTTTATAAGGAAAGAAGGCAGATCCTTTATGAATGATGTGGCACAGCTAAAAATAACTGGAAGGATATAGCATTACATCTTTTGATGTAGCTGGAACCTTTTCATATTAAGTTTTCTTTTGCCAGTTCCCACAAAAAGAATGTATCATGTCAGATCAGTTTCCAAACAGGTCTCACAGATTCAGTCAGGAAAGTTTTGCTCATTGGAAGACCCAATAATCTTATTATTTTATTTTACAGCAACTTTATATAAACCATATATTGTTTTGACTATTTGAGACTTGCTAAAATGCTACACATATATGTTGATTAAATATACTGGGTTGTGCTAGGAACTGTACCAGTGTTAATTTTTTTCTTCTTTCTAAGAGAGAGCAGGGTTATATTTATTACTATTTGGTATTAATTGCTAAAATTTAATTAATAGTACATTTCTGCCCCACACTCCCTTTGGTTACTCTCCCTATAATACATCTGTTAGCACTAGTAAATAACACTTTAACACATTTACACCTACAATCATTCTGTTACTAAAATCATTTCTAAAACACATTGTAGGAAAGAGGCTGGCTGAGCCAAGGGGAGGGATCAAATGGAGACTTAGTCTAGAATGTTTATGTGGGCACAAGAGGGTATAGTTCAACTTGCTTAAATGCTATTGAACTTTATCTAGTTTCACCTTATCTAGTCTCACCTTGATGTAAACTGTTAGCCAGAGAATATCTCTGTGTATAGCAGGGGTCCTCAAACTACAGCCCATAGGCCAGATATGGCCCACCAACTCAATGTATCTGACCCGCGCAGTGGTGGGATTCAGCCCCACCCTTCACTCCTTGCCCCACCCCTCTCCTCCCAGCCGTTCCTTGTGTGGCTGGCTTTTCTCAGCTGATATGGGCCTGGGGAGGAGATGCCTCACTGACCACAAGGCTGCGCCGCCCCATCACCCCTCCTCCAGCCATCAGCCTTATCTTCCAGAATCTAGCTGCACTTCTGCTCATTTCAACTGCACCGCGACTGCCTTCAAAGGTAAAACTAAACGGTGTGGGCCAGTGAGTGTGCAGGGGAGCACCAGTGAGGGGTGGGTGGACTGATGTGCACAGGGAGGGAGGGGACTGCACAGGAGAGGGTGGCATCAGAACCCTACCTGGCTCTTCCCTGAAACGCCTCCCACCAGCTGAATCCCCTGCCCTGATTGCCGCTGCCACTCTCCGCCTTGCTTTGGACGCTCATGGTGGCACTTTGGAAAGGACAGCAGTAGCAGGGGGGATAGTGAGGCTTCCCAGAATGCCATTGGGCCTAAGCAGCCAGGGCGGCAGCGGCAGGTGGACTGACGTACTCAGGGAGGGAGGGGAGCTTCCCCCGAAGCACCTCACACCAGCCAAATCCCCTGTCCTGAATATTTGCGATGCTCATCCTTTGCTGCCCAGTTCCAGTGGGGCAGACAGAGTTTAATTTTTTTCCCCAGGGAGTGCATTGAGGGGGAGCTAGAGTGGTAAGACGCCCTTCCAGGAGGCCCTCATACCCCTACTTTGCCTGCCGGATGGCAGTGAGGCAATGAAGGTGGCAGCGAGGTAAAAATACCCCCAAACTCTGGCCCTGTGGTTGGCACTTCTGCTATGGATGGGCTTTGCACTAAGGGTGGTTTTCCTCCTCCACACTCAAGAAAAGGCTTTTGGTGCAGCATTCTGAAAAAGCGGCGTAGATTTTAAGTTTTCTTAATTAGACAATGTGATCGTGTCTCCCGTGCTCCCCTATCCCTCTTTGTAGGTTTTAGATTGAGGCTATGGGCTCCCCAATCAAGTGGGGCTGAGGGGAAGCCAGCCTTAATTTCAATAGCCAAATTGTGGATTGAAATGCTCGTAACGTTCTTCATCACTCCTCTTAAGTGAACGGATTGATTTTTTTTCTTCTGCTTCTTGTTGCTTTATTTTTTTACTTCTGGATTAAAACCTTCCTTTTTATTTTAACAATTCTTCCTACTACTTGTTATTAAACCACACTAAAAATATTCAAAGAACTTTGTTTCCTACAGAAGGTGAAAATTAACTGCGACTCGGAGGTTTTTTTTTTTAAACAACGTATCTCTCTTCTTACTTGACTTCACTAACTTTGCAGCTGAAGGGTTTGCAACTTGTTTACAGAAACTGATAAAGAACCAAGGGCACGAACTGTTTTCACAAGTGCCTCTGAGAATTATTTTGGCAGGGAAAAAGAAAGAAAGAAAGAAAGAAAGAAAGAAAGAAAGAAACAGAACCCTTCCCCTTTGAAGAGTATAAAAGAACTTGTGTTCAAGTCAATTTAAAATAAAAGTAAGAGAGGCCTAGAAGACTAGAGTCTCAGTCATTATTAGTTGTTTTTTTCTTTCTCTCTTCTGTTTTGGAAACATGGGTCAATACTTAGATGAGGAAACCTTAAAATTCCAAAATATCTTGGCTGGAATTCAAAATCTATTGGAAAGATATGGGAGAATTGAGAAGAAGTTGGAAAGACTAGTCTTCCTCACAGCAAAAGATGATGGGGTTGGATCCCCAAAAGTTAAAGGGGAGAATGAAGATATAGAAGATAAAGATAAGATAATAGCTGAATTTATTAACAGAGCAAATGTGGGTAAAAATGGAAAGAAGGAAATATGGGAAAGGGAATTTGACGAATTGGAGCTCTATCCCAGATTCCAGGACATAGAAGAGGAAAAAAATATTAATGATGCTAGACTTAAGAAGAGAAACTTTTTCAGAAGCAAGATTGACAACCAAAGACAAGCTAATTTTAGTAGCAGCTAGTGGGCGACGAGATTATCTGAGACCCTTCAAGCAACAAAGTGCAGAGAGAAGCCTATAAAAACCTTATAAAGGAGATAAAAAGAAGACTGACTCCATCATTGACAAGAGAGATAATACTGTTTTGTTACTGGAAAGATACAGGTTGACAATGAAAGTTGGTAATAAAAAAAATAGGTTTTTTATTATTGGTGATTAATAAGTAGGAATTTTGTAATGCCTAGATTGTTTTAGATTGTTATTAAATGTTTACTCGCTAACAATTAATTAACTATAAATAATAATAATGAAATGATAATGGATACAGCGTAATGATATATACATGTATTGACAATTTAGTAAAAGAAATGTGGATATAAATTGTGACCTGGGAAAAAGACCTATAAATTTTATTAACAAATTTTCATTTAGATCTTGTTATAAAGGTGTAAGGTTTTTTTTGGGGGGGTAGGGGCCCTGATGAAAGGAGATGGGGCATAAATAGTAAATGATTTTTAGCCAATTATAATAACAAAAAGGAAATGTTAATGGACATTGTTTAACAATATATACATGCTATGGTATTGGCTAAAATAACTTGGATATAAATTTTAGTCAGTGAGGTGGAAAAAAAGGGGGGGAACGGCTTAGAAACTTTAAGTGACTTTTACTTAAAAGATGCTATAAAAGTGTAATGTTATTGGAGGATTTTTTGAAATAGCTAATGAATGCCATTTTGTGGTTGTGTCTTTAAGTATGAATGATTTGAGGTAAAAGTATGTTCAAATAATTGTAGTCAAATGGGAATTATGGTACATTGATAGTAAGATATACAAAGATTTTTTACTTAAAGTGTGTAATCTAATATGAACTATAAGTAATGACTGTAGAAGAAATGCACAAAAGTTATTTGTAACCAATCGACATGCTTTCTACAAGATATAATGAAGGATGATTCTTTTTTTGTGTTTTTGTTCAATTAAAATAAAAAAAAATTCAAAATAAATAGCGGCCTTCAGCTCTTCTGCATTGTTTGGTCTCATGTCGCTCATCTTTCTCCTGGCAATGCCGCATAGATTCTCTATGGGGTTCAGGTCAGGTGAGTTTGCTGGCCAATCAAGCACAGTAATTCCACGGTCATTGAACCAGGTTTTGGTGCTTTTGGCAGTGTGGGCAGGTGCCAAGTCCTGTTGGAAAATGAAGTCAGCATTCCCATAAAGCTCATCTGCGGAAGGGAGCATGAAGTGCTCCAAAATCTCCTGGTAGATGACTACATTGACCCTGGACTTAATGAAGCATAGTGGACCAACAACAGCAGATGACATGGCTCCCAAATCAACACAGGCTGTGACTTCACACTGGACTTCAAGCATCTTGCAGTGTGTGCCTCTCCATTCTTCTTCCATACTCTGGGTCCTTGGTTTCCAAATGAGATGCAAAAGTTGCTCTCACCAGAAAAGAGGACTTTGGACCACTGAGCAACAGACCAGGTCTGTTTTTCTTTAGCCCAGGTAAGAGGCTTCTGACATTGTTTGTTGTTAAGGAGTGGCTTGAGAAGAGGAATACGACATTTGAAGCCCATGTCCAGGATCCGTCTGTGTGTGATGGCTCTTGATGCACTGACTCCAGCCTCAGTCCATTCCTTGTTAAAGTCCCCAACACTTTTGAATGGCCTTTTCCTGACAATCCTCTCCAGGCTGCGGTCATCCCTGCTGCTTGTGCACCTTTTTCTTCCACACTTTTCCCTTCCACATAACTTTCTATTAATGTGCTTTGATACAGCACTTTAGGAACATCCAATTTCTTTTGCAATTACCTTTTGAGGCTTTCCCTCCTTATGGAGAGTGTCAATGATGGTTTTCTGCACAACTGTCAGTCAGCAGTCTTTCCCATGATTGTGATTCCTACTGAACCAGACTGAGAGACCATTTAAAGGCTCAGGAACCCTTTGCAGGTGTTATGGCTTAATTAGCTGATTAGAGTGGGACACTTTGAGCCTAGAATATTGCACCTTTTCACAATATTCTAATTTTCTGAGATTGTGGATTTGGGGTTTTCATGATCTGTAAGCCATAATCATCACAATTATGACAAATCACGACTTGAAATATCTTGCTTTGCATGTGATGGATCTATCTCATATATTAGTTTCACCTTTTAAGTTGCATTACTGAAATAAATGAACTTTTGCATATTCTAATTTTTCGAGTTTCACCTGTATATTATCCTGCAGTCCATGAATACTTTAACCTTCAGATACTTATTATAAGCAGCACTTTTATATTCAGGATAAGCAGAAAAATGTAACATCAATGTGCTATAATGTAATAATCAGAAAATAACTATTTGTTCCCTACTCCAGTTGTAAGTGTCAAGCCAGCCTCCCTCAGCAACCAAGAAAGAAATCACTTACCTCCATTTTGCAGAATTAAGAGTACTTTTACTGGTTATGAGTAGATAGCGGCTAAGCAAAGCAAGATCTGAGGCAAAACATGCGTAATCATAAATATCAACATGTGACCCAACTCCCTTCCCCTGGTAACCCCATCCCATAGTCCAATCTGCACAACCCTCAGGTGTCGTGTGGGTTCCATCTTCAAAAAGCATCCACGGGTTGGCAAATTCACTATCTGCAGCATGTGCAGTAGATGGTGAGAACAAAACTCCCTTTTTACAATCACTCCTGTACTCAAGGCTTCCCCTCTCAAGTACCATGCCTCCCCCTCCCTGTTTCAATGACAGCCGAAAGCAAGTAGCCAAGCAGACGCTGACAGTAAGTTTCTTTATAATACTTTGTGAAATATAGAATAGCAGTAGTTCTTAAAATTATTCATACAAAGAATCTTGAAAAAAAAAGAAACTTGAGATATATTTTTCTTTTGTATATGTTTGAATATTGGGAGAGGAACAGTTTCAAGGCCAATTTATTTATGAACATAGAAAGCTTTGTTTCATTTTGTTATACTGCATATGCTTCTTTACCAGTGTTACAAAGTATTGTATAATCAACCACAGAAAAGATTTATTGTTGCAGCCATGTCTTGAATTAGTCATCCTTTGTATTAAGACAGTGCTCTCAAACTTGGCAATTCTAAGACTTGTTGATTTCAACTCAGAATTCTGAACAATTCTGGGAGTTGAAGTCCATAATCTTAAAGTTGCCAAGTTGGGACTAAGAGATACAAGAAGTTTGATAAATAAGAAATTCAATACATGTTGGACCTGAAATTTATAACAGAGCTGTGTAGGTTTCAAATTTAATTTGAAAAAAAAAATGATTTGGAACACTTAGGAGGGTGAATGTAATATCCGTCTGTGCCTTGTTGGCATAACCACATAACCTCTTCTGAATAGAATCTAAAGCATTGCATGTTCCAATATATAAATATGCATTCTTTTCAAAACAGCAGACTGTGTAGACACAACCTTTGGATATATAAAAACATATATTTAATACATTGAAGTGACTGTTTGTATTAACAAAAAAGGAATGAGGAAATCAGAGATTTGTACAACTTTGCGTATGCTTATTTGGATGGATGGCTAGATGCAAATTCAAAATAATTACTAAATTTCAGCAATATGACTCACCATAATGAAAAAGATAGTGCCAAGGTCCTCTCGATTCATTTTTCCACAGTTTGAGGTCTTAGATACAGGTAGTCCTCGAGTTATGAATGGAATGGAACCTACCCATTCCATTCGTACCTCAAAGATTCATGGGAGTGAATTTCATACCTTGAATGAGATCACTCCCTGCTTTCGCCCATGGATTTGCTAATTTAATTCCTTGTGTACATGAGGTATCTCAGGGTTGGGAAAGCCCCCAAGGCCTCCCCAACCCAGTAAGATACCTCATGCTTTCCCCTCCTTGGGGGGAAGGGATGGGAGGGGGAAGCAGTTGTGGGAAGCAAGGGCGGGGGGGAATGTTGCAGACTTGCAGTCATTCATAAGGGCAAACAACTGTTGTGATGCTGCAACATTAGTAATTTTGGGACTTCCTCGTAAACACTATGGGGCGCTTATCTCATAACTTTGAACGGGCACTAAATGAATGCTCATAACTTGGGGATTACCTGTATTCTGTTTACATTATTTTTTCTAAAGTAGTAGAAGATGCTTTGAAGATGTGCCTTCTTATAATACTATACTTTTAATTTGAAATGGTTAATAACTGTTCTACACCATATCCACAGAGACACTGCTGTTTATCTCTGGAATTTATTAAGATTTTAATACAATAACATACAAAATGCAATTTTTGATCACCCTTGTTTAAGGAGTATAAAATAAATTTAATAGTAATCAGTGCTTCCTGTGCACATTCCTGATTTCAAAAAAGCAAGGATACAGCATATAGACGTGAATGCCACAGTGTGGCTTTTTAGCCAGAATTAAATTATGCTGATGTTTAATTTCCATTTAGGACCTTTTCATCATTTTTTTTAATATGGAAACATTTCAAAGCATACATTATTGTTGTTGTTGTTGTTGATGATGATGATTTAATCTTCAATTCAATTCCCAGTCAGGTACTGGTAAAAAGTTAACTGTTCAAGTCCTAACTAAGAATGTAAGAGCTGGTTAAGGTAATGCCTGAGTACATAGGCAGTTTTGAGTAAGATGGTGGTTTTTTTGCAAAGTCAGAATATTAAGGTCTCATAAGTTCAAAATTTCAATGTATCTAGGCAACCCTTTTGATATTGCTCCAAGAACTCCTATTACTATTGGTACAACCATTGATTTCTTCTTCCACAATCACTCAACTTCAATTTGTAGTTATCCGTATTTCGATATTTTTTTCTAGCTTCTCTTCAGTTCATCACCTGATATTGTAATATCAATGAGCCAAACTTTTTTCTTTTCCACAATAGTGATGTCAGGCTTGTTGTAGGCCAGATGTCTGTCTGTTTGGATTCAAAAGTTCCACAAGATCTTTACCTGTTCATTGTCAATTTGGGGTTCCCAGTAATTTTGGCTGCGTTCAAACCCAAACTTCTGGCAAAGCTTCCAATGTATGATTTTGACAACTCGATCATGACATTGTAGATAATCTGTGAGATTTTGCTGCAGCCATTGATAAGGTGATCCACTGTTTCATCTTTCCTTTTGCATAAGTGATGTTTGCTGTTGCTACTGATATGTTAAATTTTGCTTTCTTGGAATTGGTGTGCAGGGTTTGTTCTTGGGCAGCCAAAATGAAGCCTTCAGTTTGTTTCTTTAGTTTCTCTCAGTTTCTTTATTTAGTTTCTCTCAGTTTCTTTATTATATACAGCTCCAGATGATAAATATACTGTTTAGCATTCCTTAGACAACAAAAAATGTTTCGCATAGTTTTTAGCTATACTAGATCTTATGCTGTCAAAAAGTTGTCAGACTGAAGAGAACATCATCATCATCATCATTATTATTATTATGCAATTGTATCACAGCGGCCAGTTGTTTCACCAGATTTGGCATTGGTTACTAGTCGGGCCCCACCCAGGGGCCTAGGACGTCGTAACGTATTTTTGTAATATGCGTGCAGATCCAAGCAGTGCGGCTTTTTGCATTTGACTGATGGTGATTTTGTCAATTTTTAACTGTTTTAAATGTAATTCCAGTGCTTTTGGAATAGCACCCAGTGTGCCAATTACCACTGGAATTACCACTGCTGGTTTGTGCCATAGTCATTGAATTTCAATTTTTAAGTCCTGGTATCTTGCGATTTTTTCATGTTCCTTCTCGGCGACCCTGCTATCACCTGGTATTGCGATGTCTATGATTGTGACCTTGTTTTTCTCAACCAGTGTGATGTCTGGTGTATTATGCGCCAGTATTTTGTCAGTTTGTATACGGAAATCCCACAAGATCTTGACCATCTGATTTTCGGTGACTTTTTCAGGCTGATGTTCCCACCAGTTTGTTGCTGTTTTAATATTATAATTTTTGCACAAATTCCAATGGATCATTTGTGCTACTGAATTGTGCCGCAATTTATAATCAGTCTGCGCGATTTTTTTACAGCAGCTGAGTATGTGATCAACAGTTTCATCAACTTCTTTGCAAAGTCTGCATTTGGCATCATCAGAGGATTTTTCGATTTTGGCCTTAATGGCATTTGTGCGGATAGCTTGTTCTTGCGCAGCCAGGATTAGTGACTCTGTTTCTTTCTTTAATGTACCTGTTTTTAACCATAACCAACTGTTTAGCATTCCTTAGACAACAAAAAATGTTTCGCATAGTTTTTAGCTATACTAGATCTTATGCTGTCAAAAAGTTGTCAGACTGAAGAGAACATCATCATCATTATTATTATTATTATTATTATTATTATTATTATTATTATTGTGTTAATCTTTATTGAGATTCACAGCCTTTGGGGCTGGTTGGTAGCTTAACAGCTCGAGTCCTAACCAAGGACCTAGGAGCTGTTAAGATAGCGGTTGTCAACCTGTGGGTCGGGACCCTTTCACAGGGGTCGCATAAGACCTTCTTTTTTTTTTGACCATTTCAAAAAAATATGGAAAACATAAAATAATTTTATGGTTGGGGGTCACCACAATATGAGGAACTGTATTAAAGGGTTACGGCATTAGGAAGGTTGAGACCCACTGTGTTAAGGTAACATGGGGGGTTTAAGTTGTTCCAAGTAGGGTAGTTTTTTGTAGAATCAGAATGTTCAAGTCAGATAAATTTAGAATTTCCAAATAGTGAGGTAGCTCTTTAGATATTATTATATACTTTATTCATTAAACATGAAACTCAGCCAACTGAACATTCAAAAATGCATTACAAATACCAGTGACTGGTGCTAATGGTTGATACGGTTTGTTGCCAGAGTCCTAGGTATCAACCAAGTAACTTCTTAAAATATAAGATGTTCCGAGTAGCACAGTTTTTTGCAGTTCCGCTGGTGTTATTGCAGGAAGCTGCAATTTGTTGATGTAAAATTCTTGAACATGGTGCCAAGTGCCCCGATGACAATGGGTATCACTGTTACATGCTTACATGTTGTGCTCCAAATGACAATCTGTTTGTATTCTGAAGTCCTACAAGATCTTTACCTTCTCATTTCGATAACTTTTTCCACTTTATGTTCCCATGACCTTCTGGATACAGGTAAATCATATTTTTTACATAATGACCAGTGGATTAATTTAGCAACTTGGTCATGTCTAGCTTTGTTGTTATTGTTGTTGTTGTCGTCGTTGTCATCATCATCATCATCACAGTCAGCCAGAAGTTCAGACTGGATTTGGCTTTTTCCCCTACCTATCGAGTCTTTAACAAGGATATTTGATTGTGTTACAGACATCGTCGCAGGATGGAAGCTGTTCCCACTAAAATTGCCTTTTGTAACTGACTGATGGCGAATTTGTCAATGACAATAGTGTTCAAGTGGTGCTCCAGTTGTTTTGGAATTGCACCCAAGGGGCCTGTTAATGCTATTAGTACCAACCTTCCTTGCCTTTGCCACAGTTGTTCTATTTCTATTTGTAGGTCTTTGTATTTTTGTTATCTTCTCCAGTTTTTTCTCTTCTACTCTGCTATCTCCAGGCATCCTTATCATCAGCCTCATCATCATTATTAATATCATCATCATTATTAAAAAACACAAAACTTTAAAAAGGAAAAATAAACAGAAAACCTAGGCTTAATCCTACTTAAGTGTAGTGAAACTAACAGTCATAATTTCCAATGAGTCACTATTTTTAGCCGTCTGAAATTTTTTAGCAAAATGATAGGTATTAATATCACATAAAAAAATAAAAGTTCAGATATTAATACTTTTTCAATTTCATTCTTATATTTTATATTCTTATAAAATTGAGTTCGTTAAAATAAACTAAGGCATACAATGAATTTTGACTGTGCTAAATAATTGGCTGAATAGTGTCTGATATGTATAATGTGGCTTCATGTGATTTTTAGATTTCATTAATCATTAATATGTGAGAAAGAGTCATACTGAAATCATTAAGGGATACTTTGGAGTAGAGACTAAAATATTTTTGTTACAGATTTCTAAGGTGACTTTGGAAGTCTTTGGTTAGCTTGCATATTGCAGTCTGTTGGAATTCTCTATCACTATTTTTGTTGGCTTAGTTTTCTGGGACATCAATCCATATGTGGGAATTTTTCTGACTTGCCTGGATGGATGGTTGGTTTATTATATTCAAGCTGTGATGGAATTTAAGAAGAATTGAGATTGTCATTTTGAGATGATAAAATATACAGCTCCAAATGATAAATATACTATTTAGCATTCCTTAGACAACAAAGAATGTTTTAAACAATTTTAGCAATGCAACATCTTGTGCTGTCAAAAGGTGGTCAGGTTGAAGGGAATATTAAAAGATTTTGGTTTCTGTCATGTCTTTGGGAATCAGATTGGAGTGGCACACATCAATCACAAAACAGAGATTAGTTGTTACTTGTGATAAATTGATCACCCCATTAATTTATTCCTAGCTTTTAATAAGCCCCTTGTTACAGATTTGTAGGTATTTTGTTGTTGATTTCATAGCCGTCTGACCAGTTCGGTTCATTTTGTGATATGTTTTTGGTGGCATGTTTCCCATCCAGTTGCAACATAGTTGTATGGCCATGGCTGACTTTGGATCAGCTACTCTCTGTCAACTCATGATTTTCAGCTTGGATGACAAGTCAGTTGATTGATCTGAAAAAAGTGGATGGACCCTGCACTTGCAGGACAATGCTAGGAAGAAAAGAAATATACCATATAAAGGAAATAATGTTTTTTATAAACCTAACATGAGTACTATCACTATTGATTCATAATGAGCCTTTGATTGTGGACATCAGTCTTGGTTATAAGTTGAGGCCTATGAAGTTTCTGCTCTGAACAAAAGGTTAGCATTGGGATAGTTTCCCCAAATAACTCTACAACTGGGTTCATACTACACCTACGGCTCTACTGTATTCTTGCTTTCTAATTTGGGCTCTGCTTTGCTGGATGGAACAGCATCGCTTCTCCTGAATCCACCGTTTTTTTTTCCTTTTTCTTTGGGGTGAACCACCTGGCCTTTGTAAATGTTGTGAGATGCTCTACATCTCCCAGTTTCTTGGCGTCATCAACTTTAGTTCTACTGTACTATGTAGTATCTGGAGCTTATTAGTTTGGGATTAAAAAGTGTATTTTTCTTCTGTGGGCATCTATGTTTTTATTTGTTTATATGTTGGCTTAGAAACAGCAAAAACTACAGCATTTCTGTTTTAAAGGAATGTTGGAACTCTTGCTTTTCAACTTAAGGAAGGCTATATCTGTGTTTTAAAGTGGAAAGAGGCCCTATTTTTGCCTTATGTATATAAATTACAAACTATTCTTCTTTTTCCTAGATGAAATCCAGGCCTCTTTTTACTGACAATTCTTAAACCATTTGACTCGGATCTGAATTCTCTAATGAGAAGAAATAAAGGAAAGCTACAGTCTGTTATAATGTTTGCTATGGCACCTTTGCATAACCTTTGTGATCTGTATTCAATGGGTAGTCATGATCGCACCTTTTATCTTAAAGGGCAAAAAGTAGAATATTTAAAAACATGAAGAGTTTTAAAAGTTTGCTCTTTTAATCCTCATAATTCTTCTCAGCAAATTATGTATGTATGTATGTATGTATGTCTTTGGTTATTCATACTAACACCCGCGAAAACCTCAGAAAACATATATGTATGTATGTATGTATGTATGTATGTATGTATCTATATCTATATCTATATCTATCTATCTATCTATCTATCTTATCTATCTATCTATCTATCTATCTATCTAAATTGAATTCATTGAGTATTATCTCTGACTATAGTTTTTCTTGAAATAGGCATCATGGTAATAATAAAAATCTTTTTCAAAATATTATATTGAATATACTAAATAAATAACATCTGATTTTTACTGATATTATTTAGAGAAGCTGGTGTTATGAGAGTCTTTTCCCAATAATTTATCTAGTTGTTATAAAAAGTATTTTAAAAATACAAACACTCAACACTAATCTTGGGAAATATTTTATCTTGTTTTTATTTGTGTTGTATTTGCATTGTTAGAAATAATCTTTATTACTTTCTTTTCTGGTTTCCAAAGTTTATAAATTCATCCATCCATCTTAATTTTCTATTTCTTTTGCACCCTTCAGCATCTTCATAAATGATTTAGATTAGGGAACAGAGGGAGAACTCTTCAAATCTTCAGATGACACTAAACTGGCAGGAATAGCCAACACCCCAGAAGATAGGCTCAAGATCCAGATGAATCTCAATAGATTTGAACACTGGGCCCTATCTAATAAAATGAAATTCAGTGTAGATAAAAGGAAAGTTTTATGCTTGACAAGAAAAACCAAATATACCTGTACAGATTAGGTAAAACCTGGCTCAATAACAGTAAAAGTGGGAGAGATCGTGGACTCCTAGTGAACAACTGAAATATGAGCCAGCAGTGTGTGGCAACAGCCAAAAAAGCCAATGCAATCCCAGGTCACATTAATGAGGTATGGAATCAAGATCACATGAAGTATTAGTACCGCTTTATAAAGCTTTAGTAAGACCACATTCATAATACTGCATCCAGTTATGATCACTATATTATAAAAATGGTGTTCAAACTATGGAAAGAGTGCATAAAAGAGCAACAAAGATGATTAGGAGGCTAAAACATATGACGAACGGTTTCAGGAATTGGGTATGTCTAATCTATTGAAAAGAAGGACTAGGGGTGACATGATAACAGTGTTCTAATATTTGAAGGATTGCTACAAAGAAGAAGGAGTCAAACTATATTCCAAAGCACCAGAAGGCAACACAAGCAAGAGTGGATGGAAACTAATCAAGGGGAGAAGCAACCTAGAACTAAGGAGACATTTCCTAACAGTGAGAACAATAAATGAATAAACTTGTCTTCAGAAGTTGTGGGTATTCCATCACTGGAGCTTTTTAAGAAGAGACTGGATAGCCACTTGGTATAGGGTCTCCTGCTTGAGCAGGGGATTGGATTAAAACAGAGTTCCCCAACCTTTCCAGGTTGGCAGCGACTCTTGTGGTGACCTGAATGGGGCTGTGAGCACCTGTGATGAGACTAGTGCAAGTGGGCGCCCACTCGGGTAACTGCAAACATTGCCGCCAACTCGTAAAGGTGTGAGCGCCCATGACAACATTTCTGCTAGTGGAGTTGTGCACACATGCAGGCACGTGCACTGGCTGGCCACTCATACAGTCCAGTGGCCCACGGCCCACATGTTGAGAACTCTTGGATTAGAAGACCTCCAAAGTTCCTTCCAACTCTGTTATTCTATTATTTATTCAAATAAGCCCTTAAAACCTTTATCTAGAGTGGACAGCAGAATTCTGGTAGGGACAATTGGTTTTATTTATTAGAATTTGTGTTATTTTTCCCAATGCTTGTTTTTTCACCCATTATTTGTATTGTTGTTATATTCTGCACTACCTAGAGTTGCATGGCCTATAAATTAAAAAGAAAACATAAATAGCTTGTTTTTAATCTTTTTTTTTTTTTGCAATAAATTACTGAATATATTTTACTTCCTGCATGTTAAAAATGTTTTAGACAATCTCTATGTAATTGAACCAATCCTATTGTATTTTTGCTATTCAGTTATAGTTGCTGAACTATTACTGGCTATTGTTAAAGAATGGGATTTGTGTAGCCTACTTTGTTGAATGTATTAGTAGGGAGTTAAAAGCAGCAAAGTTAATGAGAAAGAGAAATTCAGGAAAGACATAGAGCGTGTTGCATGTTAAACTTCTTCGGATTCAGTATAGGGTTCTGCCCTGTGCTAAATGTAACCTTTTTAGTCAAAACAATGTTCTTAATGACTCTGCAGTGGTTCAGATCAGATTATGTGAGTCTTTATTTAATGGACTTTTTTCTCTGCTGGTAAGATCATGCTGATCGTGCAAGATGATTAATGGAAAAGAATTAAAAACATCAAACATCAAAGCATTAACAATATTTCAAAGTTAAAGGGAAGCCACAGTTAAACTTTTGCAGCATTGCAAATGGTTCAATTACAGCACAGCATAAATATTCAAAATGCAGTTTAAAATTACAATACTGTAATTAGTTTATTTCCTGTATTGGACTTTTTTGGGGGGAAAAATAAACACAAGAATTTTAATTAATTTTTTTTAAAGAGCAAAAATGAAGGATTTCAAATATATGGGCTATGACTGAAAATACCCTGCACTAGGTATTCAAAAACATAATAAGCTTTCCAAGTGAGCTCAACAGCAGGATTTTTGATAATGATAACAGTATCCAATAATTGGTATAAGCTTGTTTTTTTAAAAGAAAACTTAGTTCCAAACCATTCTATGACAATTTGAATTTTCAAAATGCAAGAGCAGGCTTCAAATTGTGCTTTCACAATTATTCTAGCTGTTAACATTGTCATCTACAATTTCTGTAGCCATCTTCAAGACTGTTGCAAGCAGAATGTATAATTACAATCTCACGTTGCATTAAAACTAGATATTCTTTTGTTCTTGCTCTTGCTATTAAACCAATGTAAATCCTTTCCTCAATTAAAGTACTCTTTAAACTTGTTGTTCTATTTCCAGTCCTAGGGCCTTCTGTAGAGAGAAAGTTTGTGATTAGATCTTTCATTTCAGATATGACATCTATTATTTTGACTTCTCTGATGTTTTTGACTGCTACCAGAACTGTTTTTTCTAGCACCTGCTGGAAAGTTACTTATTTGCCCAAATGCTTTAGAGAATTAATCTTTATTCTGATATTATTGTCTCTTTTTCTAGCAAGTTTCATTACTTTCACTTTTTTATTTAAATATTGTATTTTTACTTTTACAGCTTTTCATTATTTAAGGTTCTTTGAACACTTAAGCTGAGCACAGCTAATGAACAAAACATAATTGTTGAAATTATTGAAATAATAAAGTTTAGAGATGGGGAAAAATCCTGGAAAACCTGAAAATTAAATTTGATAAGTAGGTGTGCATTACCCAATTCGGTGAGATAACTAGTCCCAGTAAAATATATTGACTAGTTCAAGTATTTATAGATGTTTTTAAAGTGTTTTTTCACTTATTGATAACAGAAGCTCCTGTGTTCAAGTGTTTCCCATGTTTCTCATAACCCCTGATCTCTCTAAATGTGATTCTGTGCAGCATATAACAACTTGTGACTGATTCTGTTGAACATGAATATTCCTTGAATATAAACATAAGATAGCAACTGTAAAAGGAACAAAGTAGACTTGGGGATGGGGGGAATCCAAGCCAAAATATGTTCTACAGAGCTGTAAGGAAGTGAAATTAAGTTTCTTTGTGAATTAGAAATGAGTGTCCATGAGATGTTTCTGTTTCCCCCACCCCAAGATTATAGTGTTGATACCAACCATTTTGGTGTAAACCTACTAAAGGCTAGAAACCAGGAGACTGAGTTCTAGTCCCACCCTAAACACATAGCCAGCTATGACCTTAGACTAGATTCTCCCTTTCAGCTTTAGAAAGGAAATAATGGCAAATAGATTCTAAAAAAATCTTGCCAAGAAAACTTGTCCAAACAGTCACCAGAAGTCAAAAAAGAAAAACTGGTTTGGAAGGCTGCTTGTCTGTAATTTGGATTCCAAATTTAGAAAAGCTCTAGAGTTTATTCTGGGACAATATTAAAACATATTGTTGGGGCACATACATTCTGATCCAGTGTGGTTGATGAACAAACCAAAAGTATTAAAGAATACAATTGTATTGTAAATTATTGCTTGCAAGAATTCATTCCAGTGACTACATATGTTCTTAATTTCTTCAGACTATGTAGTCAGTCAAAATTCCAGGCAAATTTGATTAATTTTTAACTGTTTTGACATCAAGGACAAGCTAGTCCTCATATTGATTTTAAATGGGAAATAATTTCAACTTCTTTATAGGGAAGTTTTATGCATGCTTATTTAAAGTAACTCCAATTTATATTAATGGATTGTATTTCCTGATTAATATTTATTGCTCCGTAATCTTTCTTTGGAACTAACCCAAAATTTAAATTAAAGGTACTTTACACTCCCTCCCCATGCCATCTCTCTGTGCCTCCCCTGAGACTTCTGCTTCCCACTCAATGACTCATGCATTTTGGGGTTATAGTGGCAGCTAAAATTGCTGGGATTGTCATTACAAAGTGATAAGGTTATATGGCACTTTACAACTGTACCCTAATGTTTCTCTGTTCCATTAATGTAGTCACTTTATCAAAGAAGGCAATAAGGTTTGTCTGGCATGATCTGTTTTTAACAAACCCATGCTAGCTTCTAATAATCACTTTTTCATTTCTGGATGCTCACAAATCTACTTTTGATTATCTTTTCCAGGAGTTTCCTGATTGGTCTGTACTTTCTTGGGTCCACTTTTTCTTTTTGCAGATTGGAATCACATCAGCTCTTTTTCAGTCCTCTGGTAGTTCCTGCATGCTCCAGGAGCTCTGAAAGATTTTGTTCAGTGGTTCCCAGATCATATCTGCCAGTTCCTTCAGAACCTTGGGATGTAAACCATGCGGTCCTGGCAATTTGAACATATCTAGAGCGGATAGGTGTTTTCTTACCAATTTCTTGCCTATTTTGACCTGCATTCCTGTTCTGTCTCCCATGGTCCTGCTTTTGGACTATTTTTTTTCTCTTTTGCGTGAAGTCAGTGGCACAGAATGAATTAAGCTGTTCCATTTTCTGCCTGCTAGCCGTCAGCTTATAGCCATCTTCTCTCATTAGTGGACCAATCATTTTCTTGACTTTTTTCTTGTTCCTTACATATTGAAAGAAACCTTTTGTTGTTGTTGTTGTTGTTGGCATTTGTTACAAGTCTTAATTCAATCTAAGCCTTAGCTTTCCTGATTCTTTGCAGCTTTGGGCTGTTTGCTGGCTTTCTGCTTTGGTTGTGTGTCCCTTTTTTCTATTTTTTTATACTGGTCTTTTTTCTTTCACTTTGTTAGAGAGTTCTTTATGCAGCCATGCTGGTTCTGTCTGGGGTCTTTTGTTTTTGTTTCTTTATGCTACAGGTAGTCCTTGACTTACGAACCCCACATTTATGTTTCTAAGTGAGACATTTGTTAAATGGGTTTTGCCCCATTTTACTACCTTTCTTGCCATAATTAAGTGAATCAATGCAGTTGTTATGTTAGTAATATGATTGTTAAGTGAATCTGGCTTTTCCATTAACTTTGTGCATCAGCACACTGCAACTGTCATGACCATGGGGAGGCTGCAAAGGTTGTAAGTGTGAAAAATGGTCATAATTCACTTTTTTCAGTGCTCTTGTAACTTTGAACCGTCACTAAATGAACTGTTGTAAGTCAAGGACTATCTGTATTGTGGTTGATAGATATTTTACCATCTCATTTTTCAGAGTCTCCCAAGCATCTTGAATTGTTTCATGATGAAGCTGTTAGATAATATACATTGTTTCATTGCTCATCATTACTGTTGAAATAAATTTGAAACCATATACATAGATGTGAATAGAACTACTTAACTGACATTTAGCTCTACTATTAGCATATGACTGTATCTTGAAATAATGAATGATGTAATGAGAATGTATTATTGAAACATACTTTTCAATAGTCAGGAATGTATATAGATGATCTTGTGCAATTTCACTCCATCAATCTGCCAATATTCCAGTTTATGACTCCTTTTTCTGTTTTGGTAATCATGAACACCCACTGCTAACTCTAGTCACTTACCTTTCTGCATGCAACTTTTTCCCCCCTTGTCAGTACTTTTGTCAGTGGTATGCCGTGGATAATTTTGTTGCTTGGTGTTAAATCTGACACTTAATCTCTCATAAATTATATCTTTCTCAACAAATAGAGCCAAGGATCATTTCTATTTAGAGGTTTAAGTTGTGGCAAGTCTGACACCATCTATTAAGCAATCAGCTAAGAGACAGCGTAGTCCACAACTGAATAGTGAGCAAGGCAGGAGGCTCAGAAAGGGTTCTTCTAGTTTCTCAGATTGTAAAAAAAGACTGCAGGAGAATTCTGCTTTTAGCTTGTAAGATTTAGTTAATGTAACCTTACAATAAGGTAAAATTAGCTTATTTGTTCGTGTTTTCCAATTGACAATTAGATTCAGACATGAATCAGACATGTTAAATCTAGCTGTGAGGAAATCAGAGCTTGATTTGACATGTATTGAAAGTGCGTCAAACTTTCTTACTTTGGTTTTAATAACAGAGAAAGAAAAATGTATTTGTGGGGCTTTTACCAAGATTCATTACAGTTTTCACTTAAATACTTTAAAGTAGCCTGCATAGAGGCATTTCCATCCATAGAGCTATAACCAATGGTTGGATTCAAATAATTTAACTACTGGTTCTCTGCCCTAATGACTGGCTGGGTAGGCATGTTTGGATGGTCATGTTACTGGGTGGGCATGGCCAACTGAACGTCACTCACTGTTCTGACCTAGGCTTCCTGAGAAAGCATAAATCACAATCTTAATCCCAAAAACCCTCTTTTATTTATACAGCTGTAAATTATGGTCATTAGCAGACCACAAGGCTTCCCAAATAGTCTGTGAAGGTTTCGACAGATGTCTGCTCGAGTTGTCACAGTCTTTCAGGGGGAATGTTGATAATCACCCAGCTTATCTCCCTGGGAATGTTGCCAGAAACCTAATTGCCAAATGCAGAGCAAGGCCAAACTTAACATAGAGTCAAACAGAACTTTTCAAAGCTTGAGCCAACCAGATGAACTAATTGTTTCCTGCAAAAGCTCACGTCCTGTTCGCTCCTCTTTTATGTCTTATGGGAGGGCCAATCATCTCCAAGCCTTACTCCCAAGTCAACCCTGTTTTTAAAATTGTTCTTGCCTTCTGGTAGCCCTGCGCACACGCACACTGGGAACAGGTTCCCATTGTTCTTCTTCCTTGCTGATGTCAGATACCGGAGGCAGCAAATAACTAACAGATGGCCTTAGTCCCCTCTTTGCCTCCGACACAGAGCCTTCATCTGAGCCTTCCCCAGACTCCAGGACTGGCTCATGTTCCTCCCCAACCTCCTCACTATCTGAATCTGCTGCAAGCTTTGCTGGCTGCCGGCAGGCCACAACACTCACATCGAGGGGTGCCTCACCTGGCCTCTCCTTGCCATGCCCGGTCATGCCTTGTCCCTCCCCACCACTCCTTGTCATGCCCGACCTCATCTCACCCAGCACCTTGCTCCACTCCCCTCCCCTCGGGTGACATCATGGCATGAAGCAGCTCTAGTAAGCTTGGGCAAGTGGCCGGGCAGCAAGGAGAGCCCAGCCAAGGTGAAGAGTGGCTGGGAGGAAAGGTGTGAGGCTTCAGCCAGTTCACCGAACTGAACAAAATGTTAGCTACCGATTCTACTGAAATGATACAAACAGGCTTAATTCCCTCACTGGATAATCACAAAACATAATATTGATAACAGGATATTTAGAATATCTTCCACAATACTTAATGGTGTAGTAATGGTCTATGGGAATGTCCTTGAAAAATAGAAGTAGAAAGAGGAGCAGCAATCTACACAACAATTAGCCCAGTGTTTTTCAACCTTGTCAACTTGAAGATGTTTGGACTTCAACTCCCAGAATTCCCCAGCCAGCGAATGGGGCCGGCCGAATGGGGAATTCTGGGAGTTGAAGTCCAGACATCTTCAAGTTGACAAGGTTGAGAAACACTGAATTAGCCTATAGAAGCAATTGGGGTATGGCAAATGTCCCAGAAGGGCCATTCTTGGCCTGTAAATGCAATGTGAGAGAGATGTATCTTCAGATTTGCAAAATCTTGTTACCGTAACCTTACAATGAAGACAGTGTTTTGTTGAGAGAAAATGTACCATGGTTGAACTCATAGTTGAAGCTTCTTGTCTGGATTACTTCTAAGAACTGACAGATGCTTTACAGATAACGTTGGCAGTATAGTTCCCTAAAATCCAAGTCTATGCAATTATACTATTTAGAAACCTGGGAGTTTGTAGTTTCAACAATCTTGAAGGCAGCAGATTGGGGAGGAAGATCATATATTTAAATTTGGAGGCAAAAGGGTAATAGATTTCAGGTCAGCTGTAGATACTGTTTGTTCTGAAAAACAGAACCTGGAACAGGTCTTGCCCAGCTTGAACTCTTCCAACTACAATTCCAACCAGCCTGACTAGGGAGATTTCATCTCATTTCAAATGTACCAATTTGGGAACGATTCTGTATCTTAAAGTTTGGTTTGGTCTTTTAAGTAGAATCAACTGCTTTGTTTCATTTATATTATGAGGTTTATACTTGCCATTTATTTTCATGAGGTATAGGTAGATACATTTAGTTTGCTTGGAGATACTTTTGTGCAGCTTTAATCTGGCAAAGATATTGCTTAATTGGTACATTTTCTCTCATCAAAACATTGTTAAATCAGGTTACAACATTTGTTTGGCATGGACTATTACAAATATTATAGAATATTTGTAATATTCTATAATATTCTGATTAAGGGACGATCTTCAGGCAGTCATTAATCCCTTAGTCATCTCATAGCCCAACTATTGCAACACTTACTACATGTGTTTTCTATTAAATACCACTCAGAATCTTCCACTGGTCGAGCATACAATGGTGCAGACATGCATCAATATGCTTATGTACTCTGAAAGTTGCATTGGTTACTAGTCTGCTTCCAAGTGTAATTTGAAGTGCTGGCATTTACCTATAAAACTCTACATAGCATAGGATCTGATTATTTAAGGGGCTGTCTATCTCCCATAGTATCTACCAATTGATTTGAGCTGACTGGGTTGGTGCATTATAGGTTCCTTTGATTAAACAATACTACTTGTCAGAGTATAGAAAGCGCATCTTTTCTGTCGAACACCTGCCCTTTGGAATGAGGTTCCTACCCAGATCAACGTGGATCCTATCCTATTTGTTTCTGATAACTGTTTATTCTCCTAGGCCTTGGATAGTGTGGTTGGTGCCCCCTTTATTAGATATTGTTGATGGAATGTTTTGGGATTTTCCAGGTTTTACTGAAAGACTTTGATGGTTGCTATATTGTCTATGTTTATAAATCACACTAAACTAGAAGCAACTTGTATGGTTTTGTTCAGTTTAGTATGATAAGTGACTTTAGAAATAGTTGTGAAGAATAATGTCTTTTCCTGTTTAAGGTTGCCATTGTTATTCTAATATTTAAGGTCAAACAGGGACACCCCAGTTCGCAAATGAATTTAAAATGTATAAAGAAAGAAAAAGAAAGGAAGGAAGGAAGGAAGGAAGGAAGGAAGGAGGAGGAAGGAAGGAAGGAAGGAAGGAAGGAAGGAAGGAAGAAAGAAAGAAAGAAAGAAAGAAAGAAAGAAAGAAAGAAAGAAAGAAAGAAAGAAAGGAAAGAAAGAAAGAAAGAAAGAAAGAGGGAGGGAGGGAGGGAGGGAGGGAGGGAGGGAGGGAGGGAGGGAGGGAGGAAGGAAGGAAGGAAGGAAGGAAGGAGGAAGGAAAGGAAAGGAAAGGAAAGGAAAGGAAAGGAAAGGAAAGGAAAGGAAAGGAAAGGAAAGGAAAGGAAAGGAAAGGAAAGAAGAAAGAAAGAAAGAAAGAAGCCAAGGAATCAAATATTTTCATAAAGTCTGTTCTGCAGTCACAGCTAAAAATGCAGTTAGAGAGCCACTCATTATTAACATCACTAATTGTGTCGCACTGATGACAGTCTGTGTAAAGCTGTTTTATAAGGTTTTGCCATTTTCCAGAGCCATTAGCTCTAGTAATGAAACACTCCTTGTGAGAATATGTCTTATAAATATGTAATATATGAAAAGTGATGTCTTTCTAAATATCATTATTGTGACTGAATTGGAGATTTGCTTCAATCCAGTGGAGCCTAAGTGCAATACATCCCCTTGTTTTGCTACTTGATTAAAGTGAGCTCCCTCCCCTCCCTACTACCGATGCTGTGTTGATTAAGAAGCAATCTCTTTGCAATTGCATGTTAATGGATGGATGGGACTGAAATAAATAGGATGAGTCCAGAGCCAAATGTAGATGGACCCTCTTTTCTGCCACTTGTTCCAAGAATAATCCTGAAACAGGGCGTGGCATGCTGTTTTAGATGAGCATACATTGATCAATCACTTATAGAAATTAGATCAAGGCTAGTTAAAATTAGATTATGGATCTCATCTAACCAATTAGCACACAAGAGAGTAAGGATCCAAAAACACTCATAATTTAAATTCATTGAGGCTTAAATAATCAGGGCTAACTGAAGTTCCATTGATTTCAGGGGTTCTATTATGAGTATCTCTGGATTCGGACAGGTAATTGCATGCCACTATTTTGGAATAGTTACTATCATATACCGTGTTTTCTCAGAAATAAGGCCCAGTCATATATTTTTGGCTCCAAAAGACACATTAGGGTTTATTTTCAGGGAAACACAATATCAGGGTGATCTGCCTGGCTGGGCAACCCCTCCCCAAGCATGCGCACAAAAGGCGCAGAGCGCAAGGGAACCAATGGTGTCTGGCAGCATCTGCAGTCCTATGGCCCCTTGGTCAGCACACTTTGTGACTGCACAGGCCATGCAGCGCGTGTGAATTAATTATCTCTCCAAGCAGCAGATGGAGTCAGAGGTATTGGGGGGGGTGTAGCATGTGATCTGAATGTGCCACATGGGCCATGAAAAAGCCAAGAGTCAGTGGGCCAGAGCGAGCAAGCAGTTGTGGGAATCTTGTCTTCATGCAGTGGCACCAGCAGCAGATAGAGGCAGATGGGGAGGAGAAGGCAGCCTATCCCGACATACCATCTACGGCTAATATCAAAGGCAAATGTTTGTCATACTGCACTAGCACTGCCGATAATGTCAGGAGCTGTTTGACAGATTCAAATGTGTGTGCCTCCCATTTGCCCCAGCTCCAAATGGTAGCACTGTCAAGAAGCCTGTAGAGGGGTTTTGCAATGGAAGCCTTATGTGGCAAAAATGCGGAATAGAAATTCAGCAGTCCTAAAAAAAGCTTGAAGTTCAGTCTTATTGGACAGAACTGGAGCTTTTCTTATTGCCTCCACTTTGGACGGGGTAGGATGTATTCCTTGACTATCAATCAAATACCCTAAGAACTCTAATGAAGTAACTCCTAATTTGCATTTGTTGGGCTTAAGAAATCGGGTTAAAACAGCCCTGCCTTTAGTAATGAGTTCTGATTCATTCTTAGCTGCAATGAGAATGTCATCAAAATAAGGGACGACACCTCAAGCCCACGAAGCAGCCGCTCCATAATGCTTTGAAATATTCCGGGGGCACGCAAACCCCAAATTGCAGGTGTTTGCAACGAAAAACCCCTTTATGAATCACTATTGTCTGGGCGGTGGCAGTGGCTTTGTCAACAGAAAACTATTGGTACGCTTGTGCCATATCTAGTTTTGTGAATACCCTACCCTGGTCCAGTGAGTGCAGCAGATGTTGCACCACTGGAACTGGGTATGGGTTATTTTGAAGCATTTTATTTATTGACAATTTAAAATCAGCACAAATTCTTATTGAACCATCAGACTTCAGTGGAATTACAATAGGAGCTTCCCAAGGGTTCTAAGATGCCCTAGGATATTAACTTGTCTAATTTGGCTTCAACCATCTCTCTTAGTGTAAAAGGAACTCTTCTAGCCTTTAATCTAATAGATGCTACCTGTGGGTCCAGACTAAAGGAAATAGGTAACCCTCTATATTTACCAAGTGCTGGATCAAAAACGTCAGCAAATTCTTTGGTGAGCTGCTCAAAACTGTAAGCTGAAACAGATGTGGCATGTATGTCCATGACAGCTAGCCCTAGTGGTTCAAACCAGTCTAAACCTAATAGACTGGCTAATTGGTTAGTTACCACTAAGAGAGGTAAACTGCCATCAAAATTTCCATGTTGCACTCTGAATTTTGCTGTGCCCATCATGGGAATGAGGATGCCCTGGTAGTCTCTTAGTTGACAGTCACACTTGTGAAAGTGAGTTGGTTTGATGGAATTTTTTTAGAGTGCTTCACGATACAATGGATCGAGCTGATCCTGTATCAATTTCCATGTTACAGGGAGCCCCAGCAATACTGACAGTTAGAAAAAGTTTTTTCTTTTTTATGTTTGAGGTTGAGGCTGAACTGACTTCCCATGTCGGGCTCAGTTGATGGCCATTAACAGTAAAAACAGTCCTGGCGGAAATGGTTTGCTTGCTTTCCAGACCTTTTCCCGTATAACGGCTCCCTATGGTCTCTTTAAAAGGTAAATAAGCCTGCAAACATTTGTGAGCTGTCCCTTTTTACCACAACATCTACAAATTGCAGTTTTAAACTTGTAATTTCAACACTTGCCTCCACAACTATAATGTCGTGTATGAGGTGATTTGGTGGCATAATCTCCCTTTTTCTTAAAACTGGTTTTAAAACACTTAATATCTTCATTGTCAGAGGATTCTGAATTTTCCCCAGCTTGTTGATTTACAGCGACCTGTCTAGGGGGTAGAACTGACTGATGACGCTGAATTTCAGCAACTGCTTTATCTGCTAGCTCAGCCACCCTCGCCTCATCAATGGCAGTTTGAAGTGTTAAATCAGAATGGGCTAATAAATGGCACGTAGCCGTAAATCTCGGACTCTACAAACTAATTGTTCCACTAAAGTGTCATCAAGCTCCCTAAATTCACAGGAAATAGCTGCCACCCTGAGGGAAACCATATATTGGCTAATTGTTTCCCCTTCACACTGAGTACATTTGCGGAATGCGTGTCTGCGGGCAATTTTCGAGGGAGTTGGAGCGTAGTGATTTCTAAGCTTTAAAATAAGGGTCTCCCATGGAATAGCATGAAGTGGCATTGGTGTTACCAAAGCTCTGGCCATGCTAAACATTTCTAGCCCACACATGCTCAGAAAATATCCCCTTCTTCTGTCTCTAGTCAGTTCTTTAAATTCTTGTGCTATAAGGAAACATTCAAACACTCCATTAATGAATCCCAAGACTCTCGTTCGGGGCTGAAAGCGGTGAAAGTATTACCATTGCCTCACGGTGGATTCTAAGGTAATTTTTTTTCCATTTAAAAAAATTATCTTTTTGTTCTGTCGGACCCTTGTTGATCTCTCCTTACAAGGACCCCACCTTTGTCACCAATTTTATGTTTAATAATTTGGTAATAATCAGACTGAGGCAAGGAGCAATGATTAACCCAACTCTTTATTAGTTAAATGCAACAATAATGACTTAACTCTTGCCACTGTATTTATATGATAGCTGTCAGACGACTGGCCAATCAGAAACTTGCTTCTCTTCGGCTGGGGGCTGGCGCGTCTTCTCCAATCAGCGATGACTTCCGTGTTGTTGATTGACAACTGTGGTCATATCTGTGAGGACTTAACATCATTTTCTTTTGACCCCTGAAATAAGCGCTTGGCCTTATTTTTGGGGAGGTCTTATTTTTAAGGTGCAGGAGGCCCCTTAACCTCAGGCCATCAGCTGATCCAGAGAGGGCCGGAAGTTCTGTCTCTGTTTCTGGCACACTCTTGTCAGCCCTAGTGTCACTGGGCCTGCCACTCTTTTTGTGACCGTCACTAAGAGAATGGGCACGGTAGCTAGGGTTTGCGGGAGTGGCCACTGCAAGTCCATTCCACATGGATGGCAGGTGCATGTGAGGTATGAGGGGCATGTTCCCCCCTTCTCCCCCAGGAAATGGCAGGGACCGGCTGCATATGCATTTAAATATTTTAGGGGAGGGCTTATTTTTGGGGAAACGGTAGTTTTTCTCTAATTCAGAACTGCAGAGATACAAAGTCTACTAAATATTACATAAAACATGAATGACTCTATGGGTTATCATAATTGTCTGGCAGTCATGAAAATGAATTGCTTGTAACTGAATTAGGTTGTTTGCATAACAAATTAGCCTCTTCACCACTAAAGTAGGGGTGTTATGCAAATAAAACCTATTTGTCAGGGACAGTGTAATAGCAATATTGTTATTTTGGGTGGTTCTGTCATCAGCAAAGAACTAACCATTATTTTTCCCTTAAAGGTGTTAATAGTAAATTAATTGATTTAAAGGGAAAACTGTTGACATTATATAAAAGTAAAAATAATTCTCTTTTTGTGACATCTGGGAAGCAAACTCAGTGGGAAAGCCAGATTGACTTAATAACCATGTAACTAACTTAAGTTGCAGTGATTCACTAACTTGAGTTGCAGTGATTCACAACAGCTGTGAGAAGAAAGGTCGTAAAATATGATAAAATTCACTTAACAACTGGTTTGCTTAACGACAGAAATTTTGGGCTCAATTGTGGCTGTAAGTCAAAGACTACCTGTACATGTTTTTGTCTTATTTTTGTTTCCTGCAACCTGTACATTGAATGTGTTATCAGTTGGGCATATTGCACAAGTGGTTGAGTTGCATCCTAAGGAGATAAAAGTTGCACAGTATTCTTTAAGTTCTTGCAATCAAATTTATAGTTATGCTCCTAAGCAAGGTGCAGCACAACTAGGGGAATGACTGGAATGCCGGATGCACTGCTTCTGCTTTCAGTCATCCCCACTTAACATCACAAATTCCATTTGGGACCTGCAATCCACTCCCTACTATATTGGATTAATACTATATTGGCTGTCTGGTGGAAATAGCTGGATAAAAAGGAAGGGAAAGAAAGCACACCATAGTATAAACATATTCAAATGAGAAATAAAAGTGCTAAGTATTTTGTCTATATTTCTGAAAAAATAATTAATAACGGATGGTCATAATATTACTCACCAGGATTCCAAAAAAAAATGTCATGCTTCTGAATCTATAGAATTTTTTTTAGGAAGCTGAGTCTCAGATGCTTTGAAATATGACTTCCAAAATTGTTAGCCAGCAGTTTAGAATAATAGAATGCAATATTATAGTGCTATTAATTCTAGATGTAGATGTGTCTTTACTAACACATGAAAAACATCCTGATCTAACTGTTTTGTATTTTTAGCAGTTAGCAATAGCAGTTAGACTTATATACCACTTCATAGGGCTTTCAGCCCTCTCTAAGCGGTTTACAGAGTCAGCATATTGCCCCCAACAACAATCCAGGTCCTCATTTTACCCACCTCGGAAGGATGGAAGGCTGAGTCAACCCTGAGCCGGTGAGATTTGAACAGCCGAACTGCAGAACTGCAGTCAGCTGAAGTAGCCTGCGGTGCTGCATTTAACCACTGCGCCACCTCGACGCAGTTTATTCTCCTTATTCTCCTTGTTTATTCTCCTTATTAACTGCCTCTTCCATCTAGAAAACAAAGCACTCAGTAGATGTGTATCCGAAATGTAAGGAAAATGTGTCCTCTCCATTATGTACAAAAACTGGGGTCCTTTATTTACCAACTGGTGGAAGGGATGGTAAAGTAATAGCTGAGGAGAGGTGAATTAGTAGGGATTAACAAGAATGCTATGTTCATGAATTTTTAGCCTAAATGCCTATATGGCGGTGACTCCATCCCATTATTGTGCCCTTTGTGTATTAAACATATGAAGAATGATTAAAGATAAAGCACAATTGCATGTCTATACCATTATCAGTAAAATATAGCTCCCTTATTGCAGTCCTAATTTCTACATGTTAAAGCTGGGGTGTCAGGTAAAGAGGGTCGGTGGGAGTGTTGACTTCAACATGTAAAGAATTTTCAAGAGTTGAGAAACAGGGAACGGCTGGGAAAATAGCGAGCTCCGAGGAATCTCACAAAAAACCCAGCCGGTGAACCGTCATTGGGAGGCCTTCGTGCCAGAACCATCCTGAAGGGATAGCGAAGAAGGAGAGGCATTGACCGGGAGAAGCAAGGCAAGCTCCTCGGTAGGTCCGAAACAAAGCTCTCCAGACTGGCGGCAGAGGTGGCGGCCATCTTCAATGACCACTCTGGAGCCGGGGCATCCGGACCAAGTTTGAAGCAGGAGTGGTGATCGGACAGAGTGTTGGGACCAGGAGAAAGGCTGGCCAACCCAAGGGTAAAGAAAAATTTAAATTTGGAGCGTAAAAAAATTTCTCCAGAGATTTAAAACAGCTTGGAAAACGAAGGGAGAGAAAAGAAAGGGGAAATGATGACTGCCCAAGAAGATTATGGCTAATATAATTGGAACTGGAACATTTCAAAAAAAAAAGGGGGGGGGGGAAGACGTGGAGAAAACAGACAAATCTTTACTGAATGGATTTGGAACTTTTGGCTTTTGAAAACTGACAATTATTGATTTGATTGACTGTGGGATCGTAAAAGCCATCTACTGGAGGAAGGAGAGTACAGCAACATCTGGAAACAAAGTACAGCAGAAAAACTCAACCTTGAATGCAGGAATGATAAGTGGAAGGTTTTCTAAGGAGTGTATGGCTATTTCCTGTTATTGGACTTTGTTTTTGCCATGGCTGAGAAAGAAAGTTGTTAATGTTGAAATGAACTGCTTTACTTTGGGATTGGATACCATAGTTGGAAAATTTGGAAATAAGAAAGAGCCTTAATTAAGCGTGGTAAAATAAATGAAGAAACATTAAAAATGTATTAAATTTTAATATGGAGTGTGAGATGTATGAAGAGTTACTTAAAATGTTAAAAGATGCATGTACAACATTAAAAGGTATTAAAGAATCAGAAAAATCACTGAAATATATAGAACATGGGTGAAAAACATGGGTGAAAAAAGCTGAAAATAAAAACAAATTAGAAAATTCTATTGAGATTTATAGAGACACAAAAAGAGCAGAGAGGGAAAAAGGAAAATGCTATTTAAAAAAAGAACAATGCAAAAATAAAGAGAGAAACAGTGGGAAGCAAAACAGAGAAATTCTAGGGAGGGTTACTCAAGTAATTCATAGAAGTATGATAGGAAAAATTCAGAAGAAAAAATATAGTAAAAGAAGGGAAAAAAAGAAAAAAGGGAATTCAATAGTAGGGGATAGAAGAACAAATAGGAAACTGATGAAAAATGGAACTTCAAAGTGAGTAGGAGATGAGCTAAGAGAAAATGGCTAAGAAAGGAGGAAGGGAAAGAAGAGATATATTCGTAGAAAATGAAATATGTTAATACTGCTAATGATACATAGTTAAATAAAATAACATTGTTAATTGTGGATAACCAATTAAGTAGAATGCTTGTTATATTAAAATTGAATTTGATGATATATGCTACATATAGATATTAGAATAACAAATGGAAAATGAAATGATAAATTTGGTATTTTTTTCTGAAAGGATGAAAAATTGATATTGTCTACTGTGTTTCCCCAAAAATAAGACATGTTCTGAAAATAAGGCCATGCCAGATTTTTGGAGGAGGCAAAAATATAAGTCCTCCCCTGAAAATAAGCCCTAGTGAAGGGGTGGGTTTAGCCAGAACAGGGGGCAGCCCTTCCCTTCCCTGGTCACCTCAGGGTTTCTCGGCCCCTTAATCGGATCAGCTGAGCTGCTGCATTCACAAAACAGCTGATTCGTGGGTGCCACTCAGGCCTCTGCCTACAGCAAACACAGGTTGCTTTTGCAGCTAATTGTGGCTGCAAAAGAAGCCAGAGGCCAAGCAACACAACCCAAATGCCTCATGCCCTCCTTACCTAACGGTGACACTCACAGCAGGCAATTCTGTATACGGAACAGGAAAAGAAGGCATGGAAATCAACACACCTGGGACATCGGAAGAAGCCCTGCGAGAAGACACCGCTACTGATGTGCAGGAAATCCTTCCCCCCGCAGATCATCCTTTTAAAGAGGAGTTTCACCAGGATGAAGGCGACACAAACGCCGCCTTCAGCCACCTCTTCGTCCTGGTGAAATTCTTCTTTGAAAGGACGATCTCCAGGTGTGTGTGTGGGGAAGATTTCCTGCACTTCAGCAGCCCTTCTCCCCCTGTGGCTCCTGCCCAGTGCTCTCTCTTCTCTCTCCCCTTTGCCTCCCCACACTTCTTTACCTGTCCCAGAGATCTTGGGCTACACCTCCCTCCAATCTGACCGCCTTCCTCGCCGGCGTCACTCCTGCCCAAACTCTTCCATCCTCGGCTGTTGCAAATCACAAACTGGAGGTTGGTTTCCAAACTTCCAGTTTGTGCAATCGGTTGTTTTTCGCCCTCCGGAAGCTTCAGCCTCCAGAGGGCGAAAAATGTCCAAAAATGAAAGCTGAAGCCTCGCGTGCCATGACAAATGGTTCCATGTGCCACCTGTGGCACGTGTGCCATAGATTTGGCATCACGGCCCTACAGCACATATACACTTCCACTTTCCATACATGTAGATATAAAATATTACTATACATTTTACTTACAGCTATTCTATACTGTAATAAGTACAATCAGCAATTGCATGATACCCATTCATTCATTTATAATAAGTAAGTATAAGTATATAAGTATAATCTTTATTGTCATTGTACCTAAATACAACAAAATTGGTTTTAACCTCACTGGTGCAAAATTGTAACAGAAAGAAAAAAAGAAAGAAAAAGAAAAAAAACTAGCGTGTGCATGGAGTGATTGTGTTTGTATTTAAAAGTCTCACAGCCCAAGGATAGAAACTTTAAACCTGTTTGTTCGGCTGGCTATACTTTGATGTCTTCTGCCTGATGATAGAAGTGCAATGAGACACTGACCAGGGTGTGAACCTGCTAAAGCAGCGAGATCTGGCGATGTCATCCAGTGGTGTCAGAGGGCAACCAATGGTTTCTTGTGCCGAATTGACCACTCTCTGTAATGCCTTCCTGTCCACAGGTGTTAAACCAGCATACCATACTGTAATACAATATGTGAGGACACTTTCTATGGTGGGCCGATAGATAGAGGTCATCAGCCATTGTTCCACCTGATTTTTTCGCAGGACTCTAAGGAAATGAAGTCTCTGTTGGGCCATTCCAATCACCAGAAACGTGTTGTTTTTCCAGGTGACATCTTGACTAATCAGCACTCCCAAGAATTTAAAAGAGAAAACCCTCACCACACAGCCCCCCTCGATATACAGTGGGGCAGGTTCCTCTCTGTGCTTCCAGAAATCTAGCACCATCTCCTTTGTCTTACTAGTATTTAGATGTAAATTGTTTCTTGAGCACCATGTGGATACCTTCTGGACTTCTTCCCTGTATGCTGATTCATCCCCTCCAGTTATGAGACCCAGAACTGTTGTGTTGTCTGCAAACTTTATTATGATGTTGGATGGATACAGCATAAGGTCTAAGAAATAGTTTATGTTCTATAGTTGCTGACTTCCTTTACAGGTAAGAATAGGGCCATTAGCTATTCCACAAGTGGCCTAGTTGTCATCTGTGACATATAGGAAGGTTTTTTGCCCAGAATTGTGATCATATTAACATATTAATTATTTAAAATCATCTGAGATGAATAATCAGGTTTATATTTAACTCAACCTCTTAAGCTTCTTTCTGTATCTGTTGTTGCTCTATTCTGCAGTTAAGCATCTTCTAATTGCTTCTTGCAAATATAAAATCCGAATATCCAAGATGGAAATACTGGAATTTTAGGGATGAGATTAATTATTAAAGCTCCATTCATCCTGGATCTCATATGGCTCCGTATGTGCCCACAAGTATAAATAGAAAGAATAAACTAGTTTCTCTGTCTTTTGTAACTCCAAGAAAGATGCTAGCAAGGCACATTTCAGGAACTATTTGCTCAATGGTTGTCTAATCCTAAATTATTAGAATTAAATAATATGCCATAAAAACATCATCAGTACATTTCCCTGAAAAAAAAAAGATTTATACATTGCCGAGACAAGTTGATAAAACATTAAAATACTTAGTGCCTGCTTTTTGGGGTGGGGGGGAGGCTTAAACTATACACTAATTCAGTGGTTCCCAAACTTGGCAACTTTAAGACTTGTGGACTTCAACTCCCAGAATTCTTCAGCCAGCAGAGCTGGCTGGAGAATTCTGGGAGTTGTTGCCAAGTTTGAGAACCACTGCACTAATTAAATTAAAATGCTAACCCCACCCCCCCGGTATCAGTTCTGCAATATATTGAACTACGCAGAGAAAAAAACCTGAAGAATATCTGTGCACCTCTTATTCTTTGAAAGTTGAAAGCATTTTCAATATATTTTCTGAATAGTAAGCCTAAAAGAGTTCAGAATATTTATTTTGAGTGAATGTGCTACAGATCATACCATAAACATGGCTAGACTACAAAGAAATAAATAAAACATGATCCCAAATTAGTATGTGTTTAATCTCTGCTTCCCCTTCTTACATAGATACGTATTGCCCTGGTTTCTCAGGAAAAAGATAGGAATGTGTAAAATAGAAATCTGTGGTTGATGCTCACTTCAGATTTTGCAGCAGAGCGAACACTTTTCCAAACAACTGAAAAATCCCTTTTGCCTTGCAGATTTCCAAAAGGAAAGGTACTCCATAAAAGGGCATAACCAGTGTGTGATTGGTTTGTAAGCTACAAAGGAGGTTGAGTCAGAGTGACCTGCTTGAAGTCAGACTGAAAGGGTGGGTGATGGGTGGAAAGGCTGTGGATGGAGAGAAAGCAAGCAGCTTCATCAGAATGTTTGAGCAAGACAAAGAACAGCTTCAGCAACCAAATAAGGAAGTTGTAACACTGGTATTTCAAAGTACAGGCAACTTGAGAATTTGAGGGAAGCTCTGGGAGAGAGAAATAAATGTATTGGAAAGAGCAGGAAATGTTTCCATTCTTAGCATTAATAAACTCTGACAAACTTAAGAGGGTGTTACTTTTTATCACATTAATTGAAAGATTTTGTATAAAACATCAACTGAGAATTTTTTTTGAAGACTGATTGAATCGGGTTTCTCTTTACATCTGCAGAATAATGGGCATATTCACAATGTATTTATTTTTCTCAATATAACTTACTTTCAAGAGTGAAGTGATTGGAAAAGATGAACATTAAAAAAATCAGGAATCTCAATATTTTAAGAAATGAATTTTCAGATATTTATCTCGGTGTGTGTGTGAGAGAGAGTGAGTGGGGGGAAGGGCTCAGTTCCATGGCTTCTGCTTGGTTTAATTGTCAGTGTAACCCATTATGCTCTGTATAGTAATGTTTGGGGAAAGCTTTGAATTATCCTGTAGATACTGTACCCATGAGATCTGCATTTAGAGTATATCAAATGATGAAAATCATGTATTGAATATGTTAGTTCCCCCAAGGGAGTTGCTTGTTTATTCCTATATGAAGAAATAATTGGTGGTTTTTTATTTCTGGATACTGGCTGAATATAAGATTTATCTCCAGTCTGGCAGAGAACAAAAATAGATGACTGCTTAATTTCTGTAGAGCTGAAAATTATTTTAGGTGGCATACTACTGGGTTTAAAAAACATAAAGTTTGATATATTAAGCATGTATTTCATTGCTGGGATAGTAATATGTTCAAGGGAAATTATTTAAATGAATGTGCAAAAAGACTGGTTTAAGGAGAAAATGTTTTCATGGGGAGGACCATGATGTTAATTCCCTCACAACTTTCTTTGAAACTTTCAGAAGAGCACATCAGATAAGCACGTACGTATGACTGAAATGGGACACGGTGGCTCAGTGGTTAAAATGTTGAGCTTGTTGATCAGAAAGGTCGGCAGTTCAGCAGTTTGAATCCCTAGCTTCGCATAATGGAGTGAGCTCCCATTACTTGTCCCAGCTTCTGCCAACCTAGTTTGGTTGGAAGGTAACAGGGTTCCGTGCACCTTCGGCATTTAGTCATGCCGACCACATGACAACGAAGATGTCTTCAGACAGCGCTGGCTCTTCAGCTTTGTAACTTCCTTCTTATTTTAACAATTCTTCCTATTACTTGTTACTAAATTCCATTAAAGAAATTTAAAGAACTTTGTTTCCTATAAGCCAGAGATAAATATTAGAAAGTGAAAAGTAGCACACTGCCACTCGGAGATCAGAAACAACGTATCTCTTCTCTTTCCTTCTTTGATTTCACTGGCTTTGTAGCTGAAGGGTTTGCAACTTGTTTATAGAAACTGATAAAGAGCCAAGGGCATGAATTGTTTTCACAGGTCCCTTTGAGAATTATTTTGGCAGGGGAAAGAAAGGGGGGAAAAACCAGAACCCTTCTCCTTTGAAGAGCATAAAAGAACTTGTGTTCAAGTCAATCTAAAATAAAAAAATAAAAGAAGCCTGGAAGGCTAGAGTGGCAGTGAATATTCGTTGTTTTTCTTTCTTTCTTCTGTTTTGGAAACATGGATCAATATTCAGATGAGGAAACCTTAAAATTGCAAAATATCTTGGCTGGAATTCAAAATCTATTGGAAGGATATGGGAGAATTGAGAAGAAGTTGGAAAGACTAGTCTTCCTCACAGCAAAAGATGATGGGGTTGGAGCCTCAAAAATTAAAGGGGAGAATGAAGATATAGAAGATAAAGATAAGACAATAGATGAATTTATTAATGGAACAAATGTAGGTGAAAGTGGAAAGAAGGGAATATGAAAAAGGGAATTTGACAAATTAGAGCTCTGCCCCAGATTCCAAGATACAGAAGGAGAAGAAATGGTAATGATGATGGACTTAAGAAGAGAAGTTTTTTCAGAAGCAAGATTGACAACCAAGGACAAGCTAATTTTTGTAGCAGCTGGTGGGCAATGAGATTACCTTCAAGCAACAAAGTGTGGAGAGAAGTCTATAAAAACCTTATAAAGGAGATAAAAAGAAGACTGACACCACAATTGGCAAGAGAGATAAGACTGTTTTGTTACTGGAAAGATACAGGCTGACAATAAAAGTTGATAATAAAAAAATAGTTGATTTTGGTGATTAATAAGTAGGAATTTAGTAACCTAGATTGTTTTAGATTGTTATTAAATGTTTATTCATTAACAAATAATTAACTATAATAACAATAATGAAACGATAATGGATACAACTTAATGATATATACATATATTGGCAAACTACTAAAAGAAATTTGGATATAAATTGCAAATTGTGACTTGGGAAAAAGACCTATAAATTTTATTAACAAATTTTTATTTAGATCTTGTTATAAAGGTGTAAAGTTTTTTTTGGGGGGGGGTCCTGACGAGAGGAGATTGGACATAAATACTAAATGATTTTTAGCCAACTATAATAACAACAAGAAAATGCCAATGGACATTGTTTAACAACATATACATGCTATGGTATTGGCAAAAGTAACTTGGATATAAATTCTAAATATTGAGTTGGGAGGAAAAGGGGAGGGAAAGGTTTAGAAACTTTATTAATTGACTTTTACTTAAAAGATGTCATAAAGGTGTAATGTTATTGGAGGCTTTTTTGAAATAGCTAATGAATGCCATTATGTGGTTGTGTCTTTAAGTATGAACGATTTGAGGTAAAAGCACGTTCAAATAATTTTAGTCAAATGAGAATTGTGGTACATTGATAGTAAGATATACAAAGATTTTTGATTTAAAGTGTATAATCTAATATGAACTATAAGTAATGACTGTGGAAGAAATGCACGAAAGTTATCTGTAACCAATCGACACTCTTTCTACAAGATGTAATGAAGGGTGATTCTTTTTTTGTGTTTTTGTACAATTAAAATAAAAAAAACCTTAAAAAAAGGAATTTCAAATTTAGGTTGTAGGTACACCCCGCCCCCCGAGAGGTCCATCTAAGTTGCTAAGCTATTGGTTGAGGACTATCTGTATTGCTTGCTTAAATTTTCATACAGGAATTAGAAAATTAAATGGCTTTGTTATTATATTAGATTTTTATCTCAGCTTTAGTATTTTATAAGTAGTGGTGAACATACATAATGCTTCCTCTTCCTATTTGCCCTACACAAACAACCCTATGAGCAGTGGTAGGATTCAATTTTTTTTTACTACCGGTTCTTTGGGCATGGTTTGGTGGGCCTGGCTTGGTGGTCATGTGACTGGGTGGGGGTGGCCAACTCGACATCACTCATGTCGAGGGGCACCTTGCCTTGTCCCGCTTGCCTGGCCTCCTGAGCTCTTCTGTTCTTTGTCTATTAATTTGCCTACTACTACAGTGTCTAGTTGAATGCCTGCCTGTCCTCCTGGATCCGGAACTCCCACAGATTCTTAGCTCTATTATTCTCCACAATCTTCTATGGAAACTCCTTGATGGCTGGCTGGAGAATTCTGGGAGTTAAAGTTCATACATCTATCAGCTGAGAGACACTGATTCACCCCTTAGGTCTTGTGTGGTAAATCCCTGATTTTATGGATCTGGTATTTAGTTCTTGTGCTGTTATGATCAGTGATCAGTGCTGCCTTTTACACACACACCACTTCAGGAATAATTATAAAAACGATGATATCTTTACTACTAGTAGAAACAAAATAAGCAGCCATAAATGTCATCTAAAGTTGGAACCCTATATTTGGATTCTGATGCATATTTATTCTTGGGAATGCTTTTGCATAACAGTGGCTGGGAAGACTTGCCACAGGTAAGTTCACAAAGCACCTATTTCAAATAATATTTCTTAATTGTGTATTCTTACTTGCCCTCATGTACTATACCACTGCATTTTGGATTCTAATGCAAAAATATATATTTTGGAGAGCACAGAGAAAGGAATGCTGCATCTGTTTGCAATTCTATAAGGCAGCTGCGTCTCCCTCCCCCCAATCCCCCACCCCGGGATTATGCACCTTCCTGGGATTATGCAGCTGCCTTTCTTCCCCAGAAAAGGCCATATTTTGTTGAAATAATTGCAGACAAATGCATCTCTGTCAATAGCAGCGCACAGTCCTATGCTTATAATTTTTCTGCTTTTTCAAGACAGGTGGATGCATTTCTAAACAAACACTCGCACATAGCTCACTTTTTCACATTGCAGTAAAGTTCAGAAATGGCTCAGTGAGTTAACAACTGACTGGCTGATTTTGGGCCAATCATTCCTTCTCTCAGCCCAGCCTACCTCACAGGACTGTGGTGAGGAAAATAGGAGAAGGAGGGATATTTGGAATGTTTGCTGCTTTGAATTACTTATACAAATAATTATGGAATATAAATAAAGAAATAAATGATTTTTCTGGAGCATGGTGTTTTGCTTTGTGGCAAGTCAGCTTCCCATTTTTAAAAAGTTTAATCATATTTTGAAGAATATATGAATACAGGTGGAGTAGATAAATTGTCAAGCAACTAGCGAGGTATGTACAGGCATACATTGGCCCTCTGGGTGGTACAAATGGGGACCCCAGCCCTCAGATAATTGGTAGAGCATATAGATGAGTCATTAAATCACCATTCTCTGTCTTCTTTTTTAATACTGCAAATCCACCCTTCTCAGAGGATCCTTTCTGCAAATTCAGAGAGCCTATCAAAATAGTCAACACAAACAGTTTGTAGGAAAAGTTATCAAATGAGCTTATTTAAATAATTGGAAAATACAGTACAAAGTAATTGTGTGGAAACAGGGTCCAATATTTTTATTTTCATTCTAAATAAGGTACTGCTAGGGATAATCAAGAAGTGAACAGCAATTTCAGCTCTGAAATAGAACAAAATTGTTTTTTGGTCTTGAGTATTGTTGCCTATGTCACTTTTATTATATGGCTGCTAGGTATGTACATTATGATGAAATAATGGGTAATTTTATTATTTCACACTGTGGTTATATAAACCATGAATTAATATGTGTGACAGGAGTGGGTTCCTGCCAGTTCTAACCTCTTCTATAGAAGAGATTCCACAAATCTACAGTGCCGTTTAGAACTGGTTCCAGCTCCCTCCCCCCGCCCATCCGCACATCATGAAGATGAAGAGTGAGAGGAGGAATTCTGGGAGTTGAAGTCCACAAGTCTTAAAGCTGTCAAGTTTGAACACCCCTGGGGTTTTTTTCTAAAGGCTTAGGGGTGCAAGGGTCTTGTAACTTGACAGCTTTAAGACTTGCACACTTCAATGCCAGAGTTCCTGAGCCAACATGACTGGAGGAGGAATTCTGGGAGTTGAAGTCCACAAATCTTAAAGCTATCAAGTTTGAATACCCCTGGATATTTTTTTCCTAAAGGCTTGGGGGTGCAAGGGTCTTGTAACTTGACAGCTTTAAGACTTGCATGCTTCAAATGCCAGTTTCTGAGCCAACATTTTGGTTGCTAAACAAGAACGTTGTTAAGTGAGTTTCAGCACATTTTGCAAGTTGGCCACGCCCACCCAGTCACATGGCCAGCAAACCACTCCCACACTTATAGAAGAGGTTCTTAAAATATTTGAAACCCACCACTGATGTGTGAGCATAGCTTGTGTGAAAGATCAATTATGTGGTTATTACATACTCTTCATAGAATGATGTCATAAAGTGATGACATATTATAGAGTGTTATTATCACTAGAATATATCTTATTACGCTTTGCAGAATATGGACTCACATTGTTTCTATCAATTTTTTGAAATTAAGTTCTGCAATCTAACTTCAAGCAAGTTAATTATGGTTTGGCTACAAGTATTGCCACAGTATTTCCTGCAGTCTGGAAAGGGTTTTGTTCTTGTCTGAAAAGCTCTTAAAAGCTGCTAGAATTCAGAAGGCAGTTTATTGTAAAGTTATTGGCTTATTTCACCATTTTCAGTATTCACTGGCAGCAGCAATCTTTCCCAGATTTAAGAGATTAAACCTGAGAATGGTTGAATGAAAAGCATGTGCTCTACTACTATATATCCCTTTTGCAACCACAACACTCTGAAAAAATATTTTTGTTTTTGTTTTATATTGGAAGTATCTGGTTTTGTGCATATTGTATTTTATTAAAATTATCACTTCTTTTGAATTACATATTTTTAACAGTGATCAGTGGCTTATCTTTAATTTTTGGGATTTTTCTTCTTCATATTGTAAGATTCACAAAGCAGCTCCAAAGGCCCTGCTTGTTTAAGAAAAGAAGACTAGAAGAAATAAAACAAGATAGCATATGCCTCCATCCCCATTTCAAACATTTTCCTTTTAGCAACTGACTGCTTGAATTCCCAGGAACTCTAAGGGACTTTTATTGTGAAAGCATTAGAGCTAGAAAGCTTCAGTGAAGAAACCACTGAGTCATGAAGTACAGCTCTCTCTCTGACTGATCTGTATATATTATTGAGTACCTGCACAGCTTCACTTCAGTTCCCGAAGTGCTGGTTTTACAGCTGCAGCTATTGTGCTTACTTCTGCATGTAGAAAAGTTGCCCACAAGTGTGAGCGAGATACAAAAAGGTAAGGACAGGGTTATGTGTCCTATTTTCTATGTTCAAAGTACGTTTTTGTGTATATTAAGTAAATAAGCCTAACTGGGTGGAGGATGGCAGACGAAAGCAATTATATATAAGCAGAAATTGTGTGATGTGGCCACACGTGTAGCTAGTAACACGGTGCTTGTTACCGATTCTTAAATCTTTCAGTAATTGGAGCTGTGCTTTCCAACTCATGTTATTTGCATTCTCTCGCCTCTTATTTTCTTTTAAATTTATTCAGGATGCCAGCGTGACAATAGCTGTTTTGGACTGAGATACATGTGTCGTTTTTTTCACATATAATCTAGGATTTGGCAATTTAAAAAAGAACCGTTCATTGTATTATACTTAGAAGAAATAGCATGCAGGCTATTTTTCCTAAGTCGGAATACAAATACTGTGAGATTGAGGAAGAGGAGGATTAGGGAAAATACACGTAGTTTTTTCTGAGAGGGAAAGAGAAAGAAAGACTTCCAAACAACTAGATAGTTAACTAATAATACAGAAAAATGTTGGATGTTTTATTAGGGTTATTTCTTAAGATATTAGGGCTCATTAACCTGGACATTATGAGAATTTTGAAATAAAGCTTGCAGAATGCTTTGGGGAAAATATTATTTGTATACTCTGATATTATTGGTTTATTTTTGTTCAACTGAGTGTTAGGGTAAATTTATATAAGTGGTCTTCCTATAAATTTTGTGAATTACAGTGTATTTATACTCAGTTTTTCTAACTGCCCATCTCACTAGCTGTAGTAGATTTTTTTTAAAAAAAACGCCAGAATTAGATACAAAGTATGAGAACATTTTCTCACAGCTAGCACACTAAGTTAGAAAGAATGTTGGGAAAAAGTTAGTGCTCATCTTTGTCTCATTGTCTGTCTTCTTTCCTCCTACTTTTTAAGATGATGCATTTACAAAAGTTTACAGAAAAATGCCTGGGCTTTCACAGATATACTGAAGTCTGTTTCTGAAGCATTTCAATCCACAGTAAATGAAGAAACACAAAGAGCCTTAGTCTAAAAATAGGAAGGGGCGGGTTTTGTATTTTGGAAAGCATCTGGATGAAGAAAGAAACCACTTTCCTGAATACTTCATGCTTTGTGTTACCCCCCCCCCCCAAAAAAAAATTGCACGCTTAAAACGTGTAAAAAACAAGTGTTTTTTTTTCTCCATTACAAATATTACAGGAGTGAATCAGAATGTCTAGGAGTGTATATGACTGCATGTTTTATGGATGCGGAAAGGGATTATGGTGCATGTCTCACTTGTGTTTGGTCTTTTCTGATGGTCTCTGAGAAAATGAAAGCAGCCAGTGAGTAACTAATACAGATGCTAAGCATGAGATAGCTGGGATGAGTAAGTGATAATGTCTGCAATGGGCAATTCATGAGGAAATGTTTATCTTTGGCAGATCTGTTGACCTCAAGAAATTTGACTAAAAGGTCGAGCCCAGGGTATTGTGTGAGTCATAGGCTTTTGCTTCAGAACAACAAATGGCAAAGACTTAAATATCTCATATTTTCATACCCCAGATTTTTCATACAAGGATTGAATTAAGGTGAAGAATATAGAATAGGACTGTCAAACTCGCAGCCTGCAAGCTGGATGCGTCACACACTGGCCATGCTGGGCAATGAACAACAAAGTTAACAAAATATAGCTCAGAAATAACAATTATAATAATTTCAAACATTAAAAACTATAAAATGCAAGTAAAAATAATGGGCAAGAGGGATGTTAATTGCTGTTCTAAGTTGCAGTTGCTAAACAAGAACTACCTGTATGCTTTTTCTGTTGGAGTTGTTTAATTGTTGGGTGGTGATCTGACATTTTTATTACATTGTGTACTGCCATAGGCTTTTCTGGAGAGAAGAGCAATATGTAGATAGTGGTGTATATACACTAACTTCAAATGTTTAGTAAATGCTTTACTCTGTTGAATAGATACATTATGAGATGAATATAATGAATAGTTGCTGCACTATATTAGTAGAAAATGCGAATATGAGTGTAGTATCATGAAACTGAATTAGAGAAAGTAACCATACAGATAACTGAAAGAGTTTGTTAAAATTATTTGTTACATAGTAGAATGTGTATCCCTAAACATCAATCACAAATTATGAGGGTATAAATTAAGGCTGCAGTAAAAATATAAATGAAATTTGAGGCAAAATTATTAAGAAAAATTGAAATGTAAATTCACTCTGGCCCAAATGTCCCTAGCTGCTCTAGACCTCTCCTCTTCATTTGACCACCTAGATTTAGATTAGATTTAGATTTATTTTATTTGTATGCCGCCCTTCTCCGGGAGGGACTCAGGGCGGCGAACAACTCAAAGGGGGAAAAAGGGGAACATAGAACACAATACAAGCAATTAAAATAACCAAGAATCACACAACCACACAAGTCGAGCAGGGAGGGGAACTCATCAACCCCAGGCCTGCCGGCAAAGCCAGGTTTTGACGGCTTTTCGGAAGGCCTGGAGAGAGGTGAGGGTCCGAATCTTTGCGGGGAGTTCATTCCAGAGGGCCGGAGCTGCCACAGAGAAGGCCCTCCCCCGGGTAGTGGCCAGATGACGTTGGCTGATAGACGGAACCCTAACTCCTCCTGCATGGGACAATCCAGAAACAAGAAACAGCTGTTTACCAGAAGGTTTACCAGAAGGTGAACTAAGTTGAGATGTGAGTGGAACCAAAAGCATATCGCCATGATAATCTATGATACTAAAGATGTGGATACTATGGGCTAAATTAATTTTTCTTTTAAAAAAATATTTTTAAAAGATCAAACATTTTAGCTAGCCTGATCATCAAAGGAGATACCGGAGATAAGATTAATGTCTACAAGCATTATGTTGTCTATTCCTCCCTTACGTAGCTAAACATGTAATTTCTTAAATATTTGGTATAGTCCCGGTAAATCCCCTAAGATTTGTCAACAAGTCAACATTCACAGGATTGGGCCATGTGTTCTTAATTATGTGATCTGTCTATAATCACATGAAGTTGCTTTCACAAATATTGAAATCTGAAATCTATCATTTTATCACATGGCATAAAGCACCGTCACTATTTATAAATAGGTGTTTGCTATTTGTTGTATTATATATGTTTTTAGAAGTGCTGGCATTTCACCAAATAGGACAAATTAGATGTGTATAATCTTAACTGAGGAAACTGTAACTAATAGGAAGGAGGAGAAGGAGAAACATAGGTCAGGTGGAAGATGAGAGGGATTATCCATCCAGGACAATCACAGTTTTTTGGAGATAGCGATCGATTCCGAGGTTGATCAGGGGAAGCAACTGAATAAAGTCCAAAGGAGCTGTTTTAGAAACTATTAGAAAGGGGTTAAAAGTATCATATTGCCAATATCATATTGCAATTATAAAAGCAACAGTATAGTAACTCTTCTGTTAAGAAAATACTGCATTTTGAGATTTCCTAGTTAAGAAAAAATGTGTGGATACATAAATTATGCAAGATATAACAATTTTTTAGTCATAATACTTGAATCAAGGATCCTTTAATTTAGTGTTTCTCAAACTTGGCAACTTTAGGAGTGTGACTTCAACTCCTAGAATTCTGGGAACTAATGTCCACACTTGCTGAAATTGCTAGGTCTGACAAACACTGATTTAATTAAAGCCTAATGGTGGGAGGTTCAGAACTGTCCAAAAGGAATACTGTTATATTTTATGATATAGTTAACCAATGACATTTATTACAACAAGATACTTTAATTTATATGTATGCAGCAACATATGTGGCTGAAAGAATAGCAGATGCTTGTAGTGGACAAGATGTATAAGAGTGTCCCAGCCTCTCAAATGCACGTCTCCAGGTCTCATTAACTTAAGGTGACCAGACGTCCCGATTTTGCCGGGACAGTCACGATTTATAACAATTTGTCCCGTTTCCTGGGGCATTTTTAAAAAGTCCCGATTTTCTGGCTTCATGTTGAAAGCCCAGTGGATTTGCTTAAGAAATCCTAACTGGGGCAAGACAAAAGATACTCTAATCCCTCTCTATGTCTCAGTACTTTCATTGAAGATAAAACGTTAAAGCAAGAAAACAGACCCCCCCCCGCCCATTTTACTTACTTTTATAAGAAAAGATGACCCAGTACCATAGAGCTCCAGGAAATAGTTTGGCTAGAGAAGTAGCAAGTGTTCCTTCCTGGATTTCCTGGAGGGGAGGGGCACGGAGGTTGGAGGTCGGCTTGTGTGGGAAAAATGGTGAAATATTTTTCTTTGATATTTTTCTTTGAAAAATATTTCCCTGGGATTAATTTCACCATTTTAATTTGCTCAGTTCTTTGAATTAACATCTACATCATTCTGGATTGACTTGGAGTGCCTGCCTGCTGGTAAGTGAGCTGGGGTTTTTTCTTTTATTTTTTAATGTATTTTAAAATAATATTTTATTGTGCATAGGATTTTTTAAAATAGTTTTATTCTGTGTGGATTCTTTTTTTTTAATTGTAGACTATTTAAAAAAAGATTCTATCCAAAATAAATTGAAGTGAAACCATTTTTAAAAATTCTATGCACAATACTTTGAAATATATTGTGCATAGAATTTTTAAAAATAGTTTTACTTCAATGTATTCTGTGTAGAATAGTTTGAAATGTTTTACTTCAATTTATTCTGTGTGGATTCTTTTTTTAAATTGTGTTAGACTATTTAAAAAAAGATTTATCCAAAATACAAAATACCAGCTGAAGTTATTCGCTTAGGAACTGTGGCAAGAAAGGTGGTATAGTGACCAAAGTTACAATGGCATTGAAAAAAGTGACTGGTGACCATTTTTCACACTTAGCGACCATTTTCACACTTAGAGACCATTGCAGCATCCCCATGGTCATGCGATCAAAATTTTGATGTTTGGCAACAGATTCGTATTTATGCCTTTTGTGACCTTTTGACAAAGTCAAATGGGGAAACCAGATTCACTTATGTTACTAACTTATCAGCTGCAGTTATTCACTTAAGAACTGTGGCAAGAAAGGTGGTATAGTGACCAAAGTTACAATGGCATTGAAAAAAGTGACTGATGACCATTTTCACACTTAGCGACCATTTCACACTTAGCGACCGTTGCAGCATCCTCATGGTCACATGATCAAAATTTTGATGTTTGGCAACAGTTAAAATTTATATTTGTAAATTGTAGTTATGTTGAAATAAAAAAAATATTACAATACCATTTTTGTGTCGTATGAAACTTTTTGTTGCTCCGTATAAAATTTTTAATCAACCCCCCCCCCCCCCCCCCCCGGTCAAAGGTGTCCCTCTTTACCAATCTGAAAATCTGGTCACCTTACATTAGCTTGCTACCAAAGATAATACTAAATAATCTATTTAGTATTAATATTAATATATTTAGTATTAACTAAATAATATTGCATAAAATGAAGCTAAATATAAAAAATAATTAAAGCAGGATATAAATAAAATATATGATCCTTATAGTATGGTTTCTTTCGTCCATGAAATTTTATAGGTCTATTGGTAATGGGATGCATTAAAGACTGCTAACAATTTCAGAACGTTCTACAAACATTTGTTCTCCTGATTCATTGGGGCAAATATGTTAAACAGATACAATTTTTGCATATGCTAGGGATACTCTTTAAGACTTCTGCTTTTCTGCTGTTCTATGTTTTTGAAGAAAGCTATCTGAGTGTGTGCACTAAGTGCGTGTATGTGTATCCTTTGTTCGGTCATTCACTCAATGGAGCTTACTGTGAAGCCATCAAATTCTTGGAATACTATTTACTAGGCTGAATAGCAACAGTTACAAACTACAGGCTATGTAGCTATTGCTTTGGAGTTCATTTATTTAATGTTGGCTTTAAAATGGATTGTTAAATAATTGTTTAAGTATATTTTGTATTAATTAAATTTATTAAGTTTACTTTTATAAAAATAAAATAATATTGAAAGGATTGTTTAAAAACAGTAAACTTGTCCACTGAGCATGATCTCCTTTAGTGGTTTCATTGCTTATCAGTCAGGAAAATATTTTGAAAGTAATGTAGTATGTGTAGAAAAGCTACTCAGCCATGCTGTAAAACTGGAGAAATGAGTATGCCTGTTTGTGTCCGTATGTGTGTGTTTGTGTGTGTAGCACACATTCTGTCTTGCATGCCAGAAAGCAGCAATATATACTTGTTTTATATAGATCTGTGCCCTTTTGTTTTTTTTAGGGTGTGTTGAAAATCTTGTAGTCTGACAGGCTATTAAGGAAACATCTGATCAGAGAATGAGTCTGACATGGCTTCCAAATAGGAAATACAAACCATTTATTGAGGAAGCCAATTAATTATAGGAAATAACTACAGTATAAGTATTTTTCCTTCTTTTCAGAAGTATATGAAAAGATTTGTTCCAGGAAGTCTCACCAACTTGGAAAGCTTTCAAGATTATTGTTTGGGTTTTTAGCATCTTAGTTTTAAATGCATTTTCTTGGAAATAAATCAGGTTCATGCGATTTTAATTTACGTTTTGATGCAATGCTGACTTGTAAGGCCTTCTCAAAGTCACTGACATACTTCATCAATGTTCCAGCCTCTTGGCCTTAAAGATTATTTATCTAGGTTTTGCTCAATACCGAGCATATTTATTTAAAAGTAAATTCTATTAATATTTAATTATCCATAGTATTTGATCTCTGTATGTGCGGAAGTCAAGCTTCAGTTTTTCTAAAAAATATTGTTGCATGTTCTTATACCAATACCTTTTTGGCTCAGGGAGTTGCATGTGTGTTTAAATATTATTGCTATGCCATGACTTATCAAAATAAGTTCTTATATGGCCCCTCAATTTTAATGATAGGGAAACATTGATGTGATATGAATACAATTTTGACTGGATTATGTTTTACTTGCTTTCTAAAAACCATTTTTGCTTTTAAATAAACATTTGAAAATTTGAAAAATGACCCCAAATCCCTGATCTTGAGCCACCTGACAATGAACAATATCAATTCAATTGAGTTAGAACAAAAATAATCAGCCATGCCAATACTCACCATGCATGAATTTATTGAAGCCTGGTATTCTACAAAAGGGTCAGTTAACAAGCATATTAGGTCCAGCAAATGAACCCATAAGAAACTGGACCATTCAAAACCAATCAACGACAGAACCAACCAGCTCCTCAGTAGTTAATTATAACACCGAACAAATTGTCCAAAAAGCTAACTTAAAAACTGAAGAAGCTTCTTGGATGACAAGCAAAAAAATTTCAAAGAAAAAAACAAGAAAATCTATTTGTTTTTAGGAGAAAGAACTTTTGGATCAACCATGACTTGGATGATTGAGAATCTCCGTAGACACTCATTACCTTTTATCTCCATATTTTTCCCATTTCAGACTTGAGCTATGCTTTTTAAAGATGGCTTTATTATGATTTGTATCATGGTTCTGAAAGTAACCCTGAATTTTCATATGCTTGGCTGTTTCTGGAAAGGAGACCTTTAGAGGCATGCAAACAAATTCTTTTGAAATTAAGGAGTGACTGATGTTTGGAATTTCTTGTATATTTTTGAAAGGCAAAAAAAAGATTAATTATTCTATTGCTATTACATAATACCAAAGATTGAATTGAGTTATATGTGCATATAGAAATTTCATATTTAAAGCTCATATATTTAAAATAAAATTGCCAAATAACTATACCACCAAGACCTTCACACATAAATGCAGACAACAACAATAAATACAATCTTCAAATAAATTCATGCCACTTATAATTCATTCCTTAACTATTGTTGTTTCGGTATTGATCATTCTTTCTGAAATTGGGGAAAAACTTTGTGATAAAAAGTTGACACTTGCTGGATGATTTTATAATCTAAACCTGAAACAAATAGCAAATTATTTTACTACAGGAATCAAATAAACTCTGTGAGTCATCAACAGATAAAGAAAAGATAAGGATTTAGTCTCCACAGACTAAAGAGACTCTCCACAGAGATGTATCAGATTTAGCATTCCTCAGTATCTTTTATCCAAATACACTGAAAGCTTTGATTGAAAGCAGATCTTAATAAAAAGAAAATCAAGGAAGGATCTGTCAAAGCCTTTAAATATTTTAATATTTCTATACAACTTAACCATGTTGAAAATTATATCCCAATCTTGAAAGAAATTACAAATAAACAGCCCTTTAAATTAATTTTGCAGCTTGGACTGTACACTTACTCCAATGAAATGGAATGTCATTCAGAACTTTATAAACCAGTGATGGCTAACCTTTTCCTGACCGAGTGCCCAAGGCACACACCTGAACCCCCAAAATGCAATGCCCGTGCTTGCCCCATGCATATGCCCCGCCCCCAACACATGTACATGTGACCCCTTTCATATGTCCCACCCCCTGCACGGCCCCCACACATGCGCGACAGAGACCCAAAGAGCATCTGGCTGGTAGGAGGCATGCACGCACATGTGCGGCTGAGCTGGGGCAACAGCTCTCGTGTTCACAGAGAGGGCACTGTATGCTACCTCTGGTGTGTGTGGCATAGGTTCGCCATCATAGTTATAGGCAAACCCAGACCAAGCCACCATCTTCAAGTTCTTTTAAGTGTTATTTAGCTAAGTAAAAATCAGGTATTCATATTTGAAAGAAACAAATTGCCTTGACAGGAGAGAAGATCCAATTTCTCAGCGAAGTAGTGAGAATACATGATGAAAGAGTGAAGAGATTTATTTGGAATCTTTTTCAATTTATGACTCCTCACTTTTCTACCCAACATAGTAATACAACAAAGTAATTTTTAAAAGCTTGCAGTAACGTGAAGAGAACAGGAGCCTTGGATGATTTGGTCCCAATTTTTTATAATTATTTTGATGGTACTTACCTGGACTAATGCTGCACTTGAATTCTCAGTTATTTTCTTCTTTTTAAAGGAGGATATTTTCCATTTTTTTGAGGGGGTTGCTGCTGGCCATGCTGGTTGTATTTATCCATGGTTGTGTTTTTTATGTCAATAGACCTATGCTGGTGGGAAATGTGGGTCAGAAAATGAGCCAGAGGCTCTGGGAAGTCGGGGGGGGAATGGAGGTGGGGTGTTAGGGGGGAGGAGGGGAGGGGGGATATATAGTATGTGTTAGATTTTAAAGTAACGCGACTGCACTTGTATACTGTTGCTCTTTAATTTCACTGTAAAAATAGGACAAGCTGAATATATTAATAGATAGTAGAAATAGTAGAAGGGAGGAGTAGAGGGATAGAAGAAAGAGGGGGAGAGAGGGTGGGAGAGAGGATGGGAGGGAGGGTGAGAAGGAAGGGAGGGAGTGTACTGGGAGAGAGGAGTGGTGGAGGGGGAGGGGAAGTAGGGTAGAGGGGAATGTTGGAGGGAAGATGGAAAGTTGGAGGGGGGCGAAAGAAAGGGTATATGGAGGGTCGAAGAGGTACAGTGGGTTTCTATTTTGGGGGGTATTGTTGACAAGAGGAATGGCTGTGTTTATTGTTTAATGTTATATGGCCCCGGTTATGCACAGTATATATGTGACTGTACGAAATGAAAATGGAAAATAAAAAACACATTTACAAAAAAAAAAAAAAAATTAGCCGGAGGATAGGTAGGACACACTGCAGTAGAATGCCTATGCATCCGCAACTTCTTGGATGTTGGGGTCTCTATCCCTTTGAAAAATAATGAGCTTTTCAGCTGATGCTAGGAACTTTGAAAGGTCACATTCTGGCAGATTAGAGGGATAACAATAGAGTGGCAGAATACCATGGGCCTTCTCCCCTAAAGAATACATTCACATTTCCTTCTTTCAGAGGGGGGGGGGGAGATGACCACTTCATCTTAATTCTGTCTGCCAGTTAGGTGCTTGATTGCGAATTGTGAGAGCTGGGGTGTGGTTGGTTAGTTGGGTGCATGGAAAGGAACTCCTAACAATGAGTGACAGCAGCAGAAGGGATTCCTGTGAGTTTGTATGTGTCTGTGTTTGTAGATGGAGTGTGTGTGGGGGGGGGGGCTGTGCTGGACTCCCTGATGCTGTCAAGAGTCAATGAATCTGAAGTGCCTTAGAGTACCTGGATCCCCCTCCCTGGGATGGATTAATTTGTGTGCCATGGAAGACTTTTGGCCTTGGCAATTGAGAGGTCTGGATTGAGGGATGTTGCAACCTTTGCAGGGTGGGCCTGCAACTATGGGGTTGACAGGCATGGGGAAATATGCTGGAAGACAGAGAACCTGGACAGATATCTTATATTAATTTTGCATTCCATTTCCTTGGTCTCAGCCCTTGTACCTAAGTTAGAACTTCAAAGGTCCTGGATTTTAACTGCTGCTTCTAAATACCAGGCCAATCTGCATAAAGCCTTTAATGATAATCATTGATGAGGGCGCTGACCGGAAATGTATCCACAAGACTAGTCTAAGCTGGGGAGGAAATATTGTCCCTTTCTGAGATATGTCCGTCAGGTATAATACCAGCCAACACCCCAGGCAGAGGTAATGTTGTGGCTATTGTTAACTTGGAATTGCTTATGGCTTTCAGGGGCATCACACCACCCATCACTGGATGTGAAACCCTATTCAGATTGGGCTCTGGGGATCAGTTGGGATTGTTGCTATTGTACACCACCACCACCCGGTTGCATAGCGACTTCCATATCCAAGCTCCTTGACCCTATCTCCAGTTTGCAGAAAAGTTACCCAGACTTATGGCCTTGGTGGACTTCAGTCTTCTTTCTCTGAGAGTGAGGTCTGAGGCAGCTCAGAAGTTCATGGCCAGGGACTTATTCCAGATCATCCAGAGCCTAACACAGGATGTGATCAAAGACTGGATCTGGTATTCCAAAGCAGTGGCTATGTGACTTGAAATTGGAGGACTTTTTGGTGTTCCCCCTTGTCATGATCAGATCATATTCTAATTACCATGGGATTCTTTGACACTACCATCCATTGCAGGGAACCTGGATTTATTAGATCAAGCATCCTAGTGACTGATTTTCAGCCTATGTTTTGCTTGCTATGCTTGCTTGCTATTGGCTACCATAGGAACGGGGGGTGGTGCATAGTATTGGGGAATGGAATTATATTGTACTGGAGGAGTCTTGTTCTCACCATCTTCTGGGCATGCTGGTGGCTGATGTTTGGTATTGGTCAAGGCCAACTGTTCTGCATACCAACTTGATGAGGCTGTTTGAAGATGCACCCCACATGACACCTTAGGACAGTGATGGCGAACCTATGACACGCGTGTCAGTGCTGACACGCGTAGCCATTTGGGGTGACACGCACAGGATTTCATGCGATTCATCCTCGGCTCCTGCACGGCTGCCGAGGATGAAAGAATCTGTGCTGGAGGAACGGGGGGCGGGACGTGTGATCTCCCCCGCCCACACTCACTTACTGTATCGCCGCTGCCCCTTTCTGGGCGCAGGGGCTGCTGGTAAGGTGTGCGTGCCGTGTGCACACACGTCATCAGCACGGCGAGGGAGGACCCGCAGGAGAGGAGCGCGGGAACAGTGCGCGCCTCTCTCCAGTCAGGCCGGCACAGAGAGTCTACTCCTGGGACTGTCGGTTACGACCGCACCACACTTATCTCAGTTCACGGCAGGGCTGTGGAGTCTGCTGCTTCCAGCTCCATGTCCTCATCAACATGCCGCTCCGGCCCGCCCCCGCTATGAATATTCATATTCTTCGCCCTCGCGTCACTAGGAATATTCATAGCAGGGGCGGGCTGGAGCGGCATGTTGATGAGGACATGGAGCTGGAAGCAGCCGACTCCACAGCCCTGGTTCACGGCACCCCAAACAAGTTCAATAATATCAAGGGCAACATACGAAATCGACTGATGAACAAAGAAGTTACTAAGCAGGTATGTTAAATAATTTGTTTTTGGTTTATTAAATACAATTATATATTGCAATTATACATTTTTGTAGTTTAAACTATAAATTGCGCAAAATTATGTTTTTGTCGAAGTGACACACAACGTGAGTTATGCTCGATTTTTTGCCGATTTTTGACACACCACGCCAAAAAGGTTGCCCATCACTGCCTTAGGAAGTTGCAGATTGGACAATGGGTTGGGGAATTGAGGGGAGAGTGCTGGGTAAATGTTTGATATGTATATGTTCCCGTCTTTCTGGATCAGATTTTGCTTTCTTTTTTGCTGCTTTCACTTCATATCTAGTAAAAGTACTTTATCTCTATTCAAATGGAGTTGAGGTTTTCTTTTCTTGGATATTGAAGGAAGCATGCCTGATATAAGCAAGATCTGACTTCGCACCCATCCTGGAGTTAAAAGCTTCTGTGGGGGGAGCACTCAAATGTCTAACCCCTGCAACAAGCAGGAGAAGATGATGGCAAGGGTCACAGCCAGCCAAAAACCAGAGGATGACTGACAGGCAGCTGAAAGAGAGGATCTCATGATGACTCACGCTTTACACCTTCTTCAGGAGGCTTGGGAACTACGACATGTCTGTGTAAGTCTCACTGAAAGAGAGAGTGGATTAGCCAAGCAGGCAGTGGGGGAAGCAGAAGACCTGGTTAGCCCTGAACCATCTCTGGGAACAGTTGCTGGAGCTGGGCGAGAGGGAGGAGCCCCAGCCCCAGCAGCAGCAGTTCAACCTCCCCCAAGGAGGGGGGGAACCCCTGAAGGCACCAAATGCCTCAGATTCCTCCACTTGGAGTGAACTATGGAGGAGATCCCAAAGAACTGGGTTTTTTTTATTGCAAGTTTGGGATTACATGCAATAGTATGGGGAAGTTTTCTCATTGGAAGTTGCCAAAGTGAGAAGTGTTGCTATGGCTTTGGGAGGCAAAGTGGCTGCCTGGATGATAGCCTTGTGTAAAGATGATTCCCCCCTGCTGAGGGATTACAAGGGGTTTATGATTGCCCTGAGGAAAGGTTTTGATGACTCCCTCCTAAATCAAAAAATGAAAAGCAGGATGATACCTTTAACCCAGGAGAGAAGGGTTGGGTACACACAGAAGTTCCATGAGCTGTTTGTGCACATGAGGGGGAGGTCCGAGGTGACACCAAAAGCAGAAAAGGAGGGGCATTGGGAGCTTAGCTGCTACGCTAGTCATGGCCCACAACTGACCACGGCTGGTGGGGAAGAACCTGGCTGGCAGCTAGGGAGATGCTGTGAAACTGCCCTGGAAGGCGTGGTAGCTGCTAATGTCCTTCCTCCAGGCCAGGAGGAGAAGGAACCCTCCTCTTCCATGGGAGAAAGTGAACATGATTCAGATGACAACCACTCGGTGAGTCCCCAATCGGGCCCCATGACCATCCCAGTAGAATTAAAAGTGCCATCAACTGGAGTGCAGGGGAAGATGCTGGCCCTTTTAGACTCTGGATGCACCCAGTGTGTAATCAGCCAAGAGGTGGTGGAGAAAATGAGTTTAAGACTTAAGAACTTTGAAAGTACCCATTGCTTTTTGCCAATTGGATGGGTCAATCGCTGGGGATGCCCCTGCCTATTTTGTAACCGAATCAATAGAAATGTGGATGGGGGATCACCAAGAAACCTTGAGTTTCATTGTGACACTTGGGATGGATCGGCCCCTCATACTGGGATTACCGTGGCTACGGAAATGGAAACTTTATGTGAACTGGAGGAAAGGGTGGTTGCGCATTCATTCTGCTAAACCTCCTGAGGGGAAGGGGACGGTGTCCCACATAGCCAATGCCGAAATGAACCTAGCTTCCATAGCTCAGGAAAAAGATTAAAGGAGAAGAGAAAATCCCCAAAAAACATTGGGACCTCAAGGAGGTTTTCAGTGAAAGGGCTTCCGACAAATTGCCCCCCCCCCCCAACGCTACTGATTGCAGCATCAAGATCATCCCAGGGGAAAAGCTCCCTAAACCTCAAATTTACTTGATGACCCCACGTGAAAGGAGGAATTGCAAAAGTTTATTGACAAAAATTTAAAAAGGGGTTTCATACAACCAGCTAGGCCATGGGTGGCCGCACCTGTATTGTTCAAAGAAAAGAAAGGCGGCTCCTTTCATTTATGTCTGAATTACAAAACCCTTAATGGAATTTGCGTGGAAAATGTATACCCCCTGCCACTCATGAAGGATATGTTAGCCCACTTGGGGAAGGGGAAGATTTTTACCAAGTTGGACCTAAGAGAGGCCTA